>NW_026020370.1:829861-1114305 GCF_900185275.1 Solanum verrucosum
TTTACTTTCTTCTATGTTATATGTTCTTTATAATAGTATTCTCTAAATGCACATGTATATTCATCTATGTAACACATATTACATATTGCTAATTTTGTCATTAGATTTCGATTTATGATTTTTTCTTTATTTTGTTCTTCTACCTCTGTTGTCATACTACAAAATTAATTTCTTATAGCTATTTCGTATTTATATAGTATTTCCATAGATGTAGTAGCTATTTCTCCATCGAATTTTTTATTACTTCTTAAAGTTGTTAAGCTTTCACTTGTTAAATTTTGTAGCCATAATTTTACTGTTCCTATAAGTGTTCTTTCTATGTATCACGGTGTCTCTGTTGTTACTATCTTGCTACTATTAATTGTTTTGATATGTATCACATCCATAATTGGATTGTTTTATTTATATCTGCTACACAGTCTAAATCTAAAAAATCATGTTGTCTAATTATTGGTTTAGGCGTCCATTTTTTACTTAATCTTTTATCCCATGTAGTTTTTTCTTTATCATATTATTTATAGTTTTCATTATAATATTTTGGATTAAATTTTTTTGGGCCTTTTACTCCTGATGTGCTAGGTTTGTCGTCCATGTCTATGTCTTCTGTATTTACTTCTAAATTCTTTGTATTATCTATGTTTGCTAACAGTTCCATATATGTTTCGCTTGTTTTCGAATGTTGTTCTAGATCATCGTCGTTTATTTCATCAACTATTATTTCGGGTAGATTATCTTGGCTATTTTCTTCTTTTTCTTCTAATTCATGTTGTAATTGCAATGTTTTCTTTAAATTTAATGATCTCATTTGCTAATTTTGTTTTTTTGTTCTTTTTCTTTTTGTTTAATTTCATACATTTCTTTTAATATTGCTAGCTCTTTTTCTAGCTCTATTATTTTAGTATTTTTTACTTCTTCTAATTGTTGTACTTCCTTTTTTGCTTGTTGCTTTATTTTTTCAATTTCTGTTTTTCTATCTATTTCTTCATTTTCTTTTGTTATTTTCATCATAGCAGTTAAACTATCTTCTAGTTTTACCCTTTTTTTTTCTAACATTAAATTTAGATTGTCACCTATTTTCTTATATCTTCTTCCTAGATTAGAAAATATTATCTTTATTTTTAATCTGTCATAATTTTCGTATGTTTTTTCATCTATTGCGTATTCTTCCATATTCATTTATAGATTGTGTTGAAGTTTATATTCTAAGTTATTTATTTGTATTTCCAGATATAAAATAGTCTTTCTTTGTGCTATTATAGATTTGTGACAAATTCCTGCAAATATATTACTGTTAAGTGTTCTTTGCCTATGTGTTAATTCTTGTCTTTTTGCTATAATTATTTCATTAAGTTTTTTTCTATATTCATTATTCTTGTTATTCATTGTAACTTTAAATATTTAATATATTTATATTCTAATTTAGATATATTATTTATTAATTGATTTAATTTTTTGTTATCAGTTTTTGTGATATTAAGTGGTTTATATTCCGGATATAATTTGTTTAATTTTCTTCTTATTATTCTTAACTTTCTACTAGTATGTTTCTTACCATGTTTCTTATTATCCATAGCTCTAATATTACACTATCATTGTATCCCAAATTCCTTGGCCATCATTACTCTATATTATTCACCCAATTTTTAAAATAACTTTTAATAGAATTTAAGTAACAACTCCAATTTGTTTCCTTTCTATTATGGGTATAATCCATTATACCAAGTTTAATAAACAATTGAAATTAACAATAAAAGCCACTACAGATGAGTTGCAAACAAACAAAAGGACCCTATAACCCCTTATCCATTTGCAACGTGTAACCCCATTCATCCCTATCAATATATAATAATGAATTTCTACACTTACACTAAATGTTCCTTATCTTCCAAATTCAACATAAAATAATAATAACTAATAATTTCCTCCCCACTGACAACATTTATCAAACAGAAAATTGAAACTTGAATTAGTTTTACCTTTAGAAGAGAGGTCGTGTGCTATCTCGGAAGGTTTTGTATCATGCGGCTCTTATTTGAGTTATAACCGAAAATTACTAAAGTCTCTTTAACTTATTTTAATAACAGAGTTAAACTTAGGGTATTAAATAAATTATGGACTTGGCTCATTAACCACCCACTAATAAAAATTAATTATTTAATAAATACCACCAACTAAATAACTGAAGTTATCGAATAGTTTAAAACTCCCAAACCAACTTCACCGACTGATCAAACATGACACCTAACAACTATCAGGAGGGGTAAAACAGTAATATTTATGATAATTTCTAAAAATAATTTTCCGGGTCATTACATTATCTACCACTAAAAACCATGTTCGTCCTCGAACATAAGGAATAAGAAGGAAGAATAATTGACATTACCAAAAGTCTAAGTTATGACCTACCAGTCGGTGTTCATCTCTCCAAGTGAGCTCCTCCTTAAGACCATTCCATTAAGATCAACTACTAAGAACTAGACTTCCAAATCAAACTTTGGAAGATCTACAAATCAGGAGTGATTATCAAGCCACAGATTAACTCAAGAATCCAATCTGAATAAAAATTCCCTAGCACATAACGTGATCACTAGGAAGAATCTTTTCTCACATAACCATGATAAAATTTTGAATCAGTATTGGGTACAATCAGAGGTGAACCTGAACCAATCACCACATACTCATAATGCACAAACAATCACAAATCTTATCAAGATTCTCATCTCACAACATAATCTTTCCACAAGCTAAAGTTATAAAGATATGACCTTTAGACATCAAGTAATCATCAAGAAGAATCCAACTCATCTGATCCAAAGATTGAAATTATCAAGTAACCACCCAGCAAGCGATACACTTCAAAATGCAGAATCTCTAACAACACTCTTAGACAATTGTAACTCTTTATAGTTCTTATATAAGTTCTCATAGGAAAGGTTGTGCATGTAGAACTACTGGTATACTTCAACTATCCCAAACAACACCAAACCAATCATAATTGAATTGACCAAGTCTGTCCAAGGATTCTACCCTATCAAGAGGACATAAGAGGATTGGTACATCTGATCCACCACTAGGGATTCACCCATAGAAGTGGAAACACTCATGAGCATATGCGACGAATCATACTCCAAATTATGTTCAAAATGAAGTAGGTGGTCAACTTAAGAACATATGGAACCAAGGTCGAGTAACATTAAATATTGATTTTTATAGTTCCCATATCAAAATTTCCACTCATCAGACTCCATTTCCTTGATTATTAGCCACCTACGATCAATCAGTCTAGTCCATATTACAATCGTACATACACTTGGTTTATCGAACCCCACATGTTCTTCACAGTACTACAGTGAAGTCAACCCTCCTAATACTAACAAAATATCATAACCACACAAGTCTTTTGCCTTGCTCTTAAACCATCACTAGTATCAAAATCTTCTTAGAAAATACATTGTCGCCTCTAAAAATTTCAAAATATGGCTCCATCTCTTTCCATTTAAGCATTCCATGACAGATATGAGTCACACCTAAGAATGATAGCACTAATTTCAAATTTAAAAATATTTTTCCATCGAGGTACAATAATTGAATCACACCCAAAGTCAACTTCGCGCAATCATTCACATACCAAGCTTCAACTACTATTCAAATCATCATATACCTCATGCCAAAACTTAGAGAAATTCTTATTCACCCCAATAATTTTATATAGTATGAGCACATAACCTCTATTTACTATCAAATGTCTATGTAACACATCACATCAGTCTGTGTAGTCCCATTTAAAAGAGTAGTTTCAATCCCCTCAAAATCCTCAATAACCATGTATAGATGTAAGCCCATATTGTTGTCCATCCATAAGTCACATACCATAATCTGAACAATTTAGCCCCACATAATATCACACAATCTTACACACATCACTATTTTCCACCCAAATCAAAACTCAATCTTCATGAAAGTTGCTGATAAATCTCTAGTAAGTCTGTGCCGAACCATTTCACATCTCATAGTCATATTTGAACTCAAAGGGAAAAATTCATACAACCTTCAACTTCTAACCAAGGGCTTATATGAGAGGTCTTATTCCTTCACCTCTCCTTAAATTCTTCTCATCAAGCAAAATTTTAAATATCTTGAACTCTTCAATACACCAGACTCTTGTTCCTTTCACTAACTCGGTTACCAATCTTATCCTTTAAAAAGCAACTCATGACATTCTACTATATACTCTAGACTAAAACTTTAAATGAAACCCTTCCTTAGGTCCTTTAACAATCACAAGTAACAAACTTTACAACTCATACCATCCACAAATCCTTCCAAATGTTCAATACCTGATGCATTGATCTTTTTTTTTCTTACTAATCCATACCTTGATAAAATATACAACCACAAACGTAGACTTACAAAGAAAAATTTGAATTCTGAATCCAACTATGAACCCAATCCTCTTATCTATCGACATTAGCTCATACCTTGAATATTTTTATGAATTCACGTATCATAGCTTATCATAGATCGCCTCTCCATCGACCTTATCATATCCTTCACTAAAAATTTAATCGTACTCATTACCAAACTCAAAACCACAGAAAAACCTATCATCACACTCGAGCTGAACGTCTGTACACTCTTTTCTCAAATTTCATTCAATTGTTTTTAACCAACATGATGAACCCATGACACTATTATCATAAGTAGAGCAAAATGGATGAAACCACACATCTCTAAACCCAATTTTCTACTATCTGAAGATACATCTTTTGTCCTTGCACTCAAAGTAAATATCTCTGTTCTCGATCGCCTATTTCCAATGACTAAACTACATCCCACTAATTCTTTTCATTTGTGACTCTAGTTCATTTCAATTCTATTCGAGTGGTGTCTCAGCACCTCCTATAACTTTCCATGCAATTACGCTACTCATCAAATAGTAGCAAATCATAGCATTAGATACTCGCATGTCATTATTACTATACAAAATCCATTTAACCAATAATCTTTATCATATAGTTGCATCCTAATCACAATCCATCACGAACTCTTACTACCATCATGCTCAGTTAGCCCTTGCCATCACCACAAAGTTAACCTTGTCATCAACATGATATCTCAAACCCAACTATGCAAATCAAATTCAAAAGACTAACTCAATTTTATACACACTTTCTTACTAAAATTCTAAATTACCTTCACGCATGTAAACTCATTGAGACTTCTTTTACCTATAAACTTGCCATCCTAATATCGATCCACTTCCATGGAGCTTACGATGAAATCACCATTCCTTTAAAATCCTCGAGATACACTTCACAACCTAAACACATCAATTCCGTACCAAAGATCAAACACAAAAAGATTCCTTATAAATAATGCTTAACCCATTCATCTGTAGTAACAAGCTAATTGGTTTCTCAAATATTAATGCAACATCAAATCTTATTATATGAGCATGTGATACAATTGAAAACTCCTTAAGTATTTAGTATTCACACTTACAATCGATGTATGCGTTTCATATAACACTACTACCACATCATGACAGTTTGTTAGATCCACCACTAGAACATATCATACCTACTGAGAAGATTGTACCCAAATAGCCCACACATTTTTGCCCATTAAGTACCTATAATACACTACCAAATTCGTTCAGTCTCTCATCCAAAGCGATATGCATTCCTTCGTAGGTTAGGTCTATAGCAAAAGTAACACAGTCCATAACTCTAACCAAGTAAGAATTGATACCATTGTAATAGTCATATCATGGCCCTCTTTGATATACTCTCAATACATAAAATCGTACTAGATAATCTGACTTCAATTGGCACAACATCATTCTCATCATTTGCTAAGAAACCCATAAATGTTATGACAACTTTACTTACTTATTTTCCATAGTTACAATGTTCATCATCTAGCTATCCCTTTAATCATTCCACTTCCAATTGCCGAACCACTCCAGAAATCACTTTACCACACAAGTATTATTCCCTCTATTGGGGTAACTAACCAAAAAAATACATCACGTTCATGAAGTCCCTCAAACCATTGTTCAAACTCATCATTCAAATATCGTCAAAATGCATCATCGAGCCATCACCTTACTCAATCCTTTCTAATTGTTGAACATTCTTAATCTGACCACACATAATTTCCATAGGTATATTGCTTCCACCTTAGTACAAGATCTAACATCCAAGACATAAACGATACAAACTTCTCACATGAGGAATCACGCACAAGTCATCACTATAAGTAAGAGAGAATGGAATGAAGTAAAAAAAATCAGAACGGACAATTGAGGTATGATAGAGTTTCAAGAAGTGAAGATTTTTCCTAAAATTCACTATAACCTCTCGAAGATAAGTACAGAAATCTCTGTACCGATCCTCGAGAATCGGCTTGTGTACACGTGAGACCTATGAACTTGGGAATCTGATACCATTTTGTCACGGCCCAAAAAAGGACGTGATGGCACACGTCTATCCCACCAAGACAAATCAACCTAAAACTCATATATCACAAAAATGCAAAAGTAAGACAAATTGAAATCTCAAAATATCGTAAATGCGGATAACTAAGTCAACTTAATAAAACCCCTAAAATATGGTTGTCAAGTGTACAAGCTTCTAAAGTATTACAATTGATTCAAAACAAAAACACAAGTCTCAAATAACATTGTTGCTAGAATAGAACAAGAATAAATAGGAGTAAGAAGGTCCGCTGAGATGACAAACATTTACCTTACAAATCTTCAAGAAACCTCGGAAAAGAAGAGAATGGAAAGTATTGCAAAATACAGGCTTGTAACATATAAAAATTGTAGAAGCAAGGGGTAAGTACCAAACCACACGGTACTCAGCAAGTAAACTTCTAAACAGAAGCTAAGGGAATAGAATTAGGGTGATCCTTACCACCCCAACCGAACCTCCACAACTACAACCTGCATAAAACTAGCCCAACCTAACAGTTCACATTTTACATAACACACAGCTTAACAACCAACACTCTAAGATTTACATATCCTCAAAAACAAACTAAATATTCATCAATCACAAGTTCCACAGAAAGGCACTCACAAAATCAACAACACACAAGATCAAGTTCACCAATGATAAAGATGTTCAATGCAATGAACTGTAATGTCAAGTATAATGATGCATGTCTGACCTAATGATACACACCCGTTGTCTCATAGTCCGGGACTCATGGGGGACATATCTATACATGCATCCATCGTGGCGTGCGACACGACCGTCTATATATAGTATCCATCGCGGCGTGCGACACGACCGTCTATATATAGTATCCATCGCGGCGTGCGACACGTCTCTCGGTAATATAATTTTTTCAGGACATGCGACACATCCCTCAAGATATAGTATTTGTCGCGGCGCGCGACACGTCCGTCGAAATGGTACATCCTCTTTAATTTCTTATTATTTCTCAATTCACATAACACTTGTCACAACCATGTCTTAGAATAATGCAAATGACATTTTTATAATAATGCACAAATCACAACAACACAATCGTGATACAACATCAACAATGAGTCAATAAGCCTTTCAAACCATTCTCAACACATCACACACCAACAATTAATCACATTGCCTTTTACTACCCCTTTTTCATCATTAGAATTATTCAATATGGACAAGCCAACACATCACCAAGTCTCATTACTCCCAAATACATACCACAAGGAAATACATGATTCTATGCACTTAACAAGGGTTGAGAAATCTACTTGCCTTAAATAGTCGAACAATCACTCTGGGACTTGAGTCTTCCCCTTTCATTGGACTTCCAAATCAATGCAATCTATCCAAATAAATAACCGCAATAAGATTTTGAAACTAACAACATTCATATCAATATGTGTCTAATTTAGACCCAAAAACTCACCCCTAATTTATAATGACGTTCCGAATCTTGATGCCAATTAATTTGTCAAGTCTCATATTTTTTAAAGTTCAAGTCCAGGGTTAAGTCTCAATTCTTTCAAATATCATAAATTTAATAATTCTCATGTAATACAATACACCTAATATTCAATTACATATATTAATATACCAAACTTGAATCTTAAAATGGTAACCGAATTTGGAGGCGTAATCAGCATCCTTAACTATTGAAAACATTACAAAAATCTAGACTCCATCATTAATTTATTTAATTTATCAAATTGTATTCATAATGGCAATCATTGGCCAGCATCACATGAAGAGTAATCACTTAGCATCCTATTTTTCTTTTCCAATTTACAAACATTACAATTCCCTGACCAAAATCTTTAATTAATTCCACCACTCCAACGACAACTATGCTACAAGGGTCGTCGTGCACTCCTATTTCCTCATCCAACATTATTTAACATATAAAATTGGTAAAGGTTGAGATTATTGACATTTAACCCCACAACCAATTAACAAACTATACTTCGGTCAACTATATAAAAAGAAAAACTCAAATCCGTTATCCAACTTATTCAATATGCATGTGAAATTGCTTTAAATCATGTATATGGCAATACAAAATTTCGTTATGTGCAAGTACTTACAAGAATGAAATTTGCTTACCGAAGGTTGCCCTCTTCGTTAGATGTTGCACGACTCACGCTTTAGGGTAGTTTATTTTTCTTTAAAGAATAATCGTTATACCTTAAAAGTGAAAAACCTTACTACTTATTTTAATTTATATGGGTCAAGTAGTATAGGGTCTTAAATAAATTGTGGATTTAACCCATTAGTCACAAACTAAATTAATTATTTAAAATTATCCATTAATTGAATAATCATAATTTAGCAAATAATTCAAAATTCTCATTTAAAATTTTCGGAAAGGGTCTTTTAGGAAAGAGAAAGGACTAGTTCTCAAAATGACCTAACGGGTCATTACATTATCCACCACTAAAAATCATGTTCGTCCTAGAACATAAAGAAGAAGAATAACCAATGTTACCAAAAGCCTGAGTTATGATCTACCCGTCGGTGTTCATCGCTCCAAGTGAGCTTCTCCTTAAGACCATTCCATCAAGATCAACTACTAAGAACTAAACTTTCGAATCAAACTTTGAAAGATCTATAAATCAAGAGTGGTTATCAAGCCACAAACTAACTCATGGACCCAATCTGAACCAAAACTCTAGAACATAACACAATTACTAGGACGAATCTTTTCTCACATAACCACGATAAAATTGTGAATCAATACTGGGTACAACAAGAAGTGAACCTGAACCAACCACCAGACACTCATAATGCACAAATCATCACAGATCTTATAAAGATTTCCTTCTCACAACATAATCTTTCCACGGGCTTAAGTTATAAAAATACGAACTTTAGACATCGATTACTCATCAAGGGAGAAACAAACATATCTAACCCAAAGACGGAAATGATTAAGTAACCATCCAGCAAGCGATACAACAAGTATACAAAACCTCTAACAACACTGTCCGCATGATAGATCAGTAGTTGTGATTATAGTCAAACCTTAAAAAATAGTAAAACTAGACCCAATGGTCCCCACATTCAATCACGACCCAAAAATGGACGTGATGACACTCGTCTTATCCCACTAAGACAAGTCATCCTAAAACCCAAATATCACAAACTATGCGGAAGTAAGACATATTGAAATCTCAAATATATTATAAGTGTGGGTAACTAAGTCAATCTTAATAAAAAACCCAAAACATGGTTGTCACGTGTACAAGCCTATAATGTGTTATAACAAATTTAAAGAAAATACAAGTCTCAAATGATATTGTTTCTAGAATAGAACAAAATCATATATAAGGAGAAAGAAGGTCCACTGAGATGACAAGCAGCTACCTCACAAACCTCCACAAAAAGCCTTGGACAAGAAGAGAAGAGAAAGAGTATCACAAAGATTCGGGCTAGTAACCAACAAAAAATGAAGAAGCAAGGAGTGAGTACCAAACCACACGATACTCAGCAAGTAAACTTCTAAACACAAGCTAAGGGAATGGAATACGGGTACTCCTTACACCCATCCGAACCCCCACAACTACAACCTAACAGTTCACAGTTTACATAACACACAACTCAACAACAACACTCTAACAAATTAGATATCCTCAACAACAAACTCAATATTCATCAATCACAACTTCCACAAAAAGGCACTCACAAGATCAGCAACACACAAGATCAAGTTCATCAATGATAAAGATGTGCAATGCAATGTCAAGTATAGTGATGCATGTCTGACTTAACAATACACACCCATTATATCTCAGTTCAAGACCCATGGGGGACATATCTGTCCATGCATTCGCTGCGGAGTGCGACACGACCCCCGATATATAGTATCTATCGTGACGCGCTATACGTCCCTCGATAATAGAATTTGTCATGGCACGCGACACATCCCTCGAAATACTACATCCTTTTTAATTTCTCATTCTATATCAATTCACATAACACTTGTCACAACCATGTCTCAGAACAATGCAAATGATATGTTCACATAAATAATAAGGAGATGACCATTTTCATAATAATACACAAATCATAACAACACAATCGTGATACAACATCAACAATGATTCAATAAGCCTTTCAAACCATTCTCAACACATCACACACCAACAATTAATCACATTGTATTTAACTACCCCTTTTTCATCACTAGAATTATTAAATATGGA
This sequence comes from Solanum verrucosum, assembly GCF_900185275.1. Classification (NCBI taxonomy): domain Eukaryota; kingdom Viridiplantae; phylum Streptophyta; class Magnoliopsida; order Solanales; family Solanaceae; genus Solanum; species Solanum verrucosum. The sequence continues at coordinate 840,549 of NW_026020370.1, forward strand.
CAAGTCAACCCATCACAAAGTTCCATTACTTCCCAACACATACCACAAGGAAATACATGATTCTATGCAATTAACAATGGTTTAGAAATCCACTTGCCTTAAATAGTCAAACAATCATTCTGGGACTTGAGTCTTCCCCTTTTAATGGACTTCCAAATCAATGCAATCTATCCAAATAAATAACCACAATAAGATTTTGAAACTAACAATACTCATATCACTATGTGTATAGTTTAGACCCAAAAACTCACCCCAAATTTATAATCAAGTTCTGAATCTTGATGCCAATTAATTTTTCAAGTCTCATATTTCTTAAATTTCAAGTCTAGGGTTAAGTCTCAATTCTTCCAAATATCATAAATTTAATAATTTTCATGTAGTACAATACACCTTATATTCAATTACATATATTAATATACTATACTTGAATCTTAAAATGGTGACCAAATCTGGAGGCGTAATCAACATCCTTAACTATTGAAAACTTTACAAAAATCTAGATTTCATCATTAATTTATTTAATTGATCACATTGTATTCGTAGTGGCAATCACTAGCCAGCATCACATGAAGAGTAATCACTTAGCATCCTATTTTTCTTTTCCAATTTACAAACACTACAATTCCCTGACCAAAATCTTTAATTAATTCCACCACTCCAACGACAACTATGCTAAAAGGGTCGGCGTGCACTCCTATTTTCTAATCCAACATTATTTAACATATAAAATGGGTAAAGGTTGAGATTATTGACATTTAATGGCTTCCCTTCAACCCCAACACCAATTAACAAACTACACGTCAGTCAATTAATGATTGAAAGTAGGTTTTGAACCTCAAGAGGTGAATTATGGACTTATGTATTTTCTTATGAAATCTATGCAAATGTTTTAAGGATGCTTTGAGAGTAAAGTATTAATGATGATGATCATGATGTGTTATTGAAAGTACTTTCTAATATACACATAAGATCTAGATGTGAAAGGTTTTCTCACATAATAAAGGATTCTAAGGTTGAAAGGCTTTCTGAGCTAATTAAATCAAAGATAAGGTGTTATTCTAATAAATCTAGCTTGGATTGGTTATCCAAGGATACCTTTCCATGGATAATAATAACAAGTAAGAATTGACTACTCCGTGGGATTTAGCTTAGCACCGAGAGGATATTGAGATGGAGGTTGTCCCGTTAGTAGAGGTCGGGTTTCTAGAATCAATCTCCTTATCCCTTACCTATGTGCCCCCATAGGATGATTGTCTAGATAGACAATATCTAGTGGATCCACTTTAGCTCAGATTTATGGTCCTTATCTTTGCAAGTAGGACAATCATTTTCGGTGTGAGAGACACCAGAGATCATGTTATAGCTCACATGGTCTTTATGTCGGTTAAGGCTAATTCTCCACATTAATAATGAACTAAGGTTACTTCAAGAAGTATCGCACATGAGTTCAGAGGCTTTCAAAAATGATGTTAGCTTGCATTGACCTTGATTTTATGACTTATATTTTCTAACTCTCTTATATCATGTTTTAGCGTGGTCAATTGCATATCATGAAATGAAATGTCCCTTTTTAGAATGATTTAAATGTTTTATGCATAGTTATCATACTTGGTACACTATTTTGTACTAATGCCTATTATTTCCTACATTTCCCTAAATATAGGGTCCGATAGTCAGGGTCATTAGTTTCGTGGCTAGTGATTGAGTTCAAGATTTCCGAGCTTTGGTGAGTCCTCACGTTTCGAGGATGGAGTTTTATTGTTTCACTTTATTTCATGTATTTCTCTTTTGGACATGATGTATGGGCTAGGCCCAATTTCATTCTATTGCATTAGATGGCTATGATGAGAAAAGTGTTTTAGACTTCAGATTTTCTTTTAAAAAAACTATTGGACTTGGACTATTGCTTTACTCCTATTGTTCTATTTCTTATGTTATGAGAACTAAGTGGCTTGCATGGGGTCCTTCGGGGTTCTATATGTCATGTTACATTTAGGGAGTACTCCTGGGTCGTGACAACAAATATTACTAGATTGAAAATAGAATTTTATACACGCCTAAAAAAAAAGTTTCTTTAAAATTGAATTATATTTGTGATGACTTTTTTCCTTCTTAAGACGAGATTTTAATAAGACCATGAAATATATTAATTTCAATTCCAATAGGTCAAGGGTTTGAACGACATTTACTCTTTATAAGTTATAAATAGAAAAAAAATTATTTCTTGAATCTATTATAGATACATAAACTCTACACTTATATTATATGTGCTACCTAATACCCTTTGTATTTGTATGACGATACATTGAATAAATATTGCAAGATTGAAAATAGAGTTTTATACACGCCTAAAGAGAAAGTTGCTTAAAAATTGAATTATATTGTAATAATTTTTTTCCATTGAGAATGAGTTTTGAATATGACCATGAAAAATATTAATTTCAATTCCAAAAAGGTCAAGGGTTTGACCGACATTTACCTTTATGATAGTAAAACACTTCTTTCCTGAATCTAGTATAGATACTTAAACTTTGCACTTACATTATATGTGCTACCTAATATCCTTTATATTTTTCTGACGACACATTGAACAAATATTACTAGATTGAAAATAGAATTTTATACACGCCTAAACAGAAAGTTGCTTAAAAATTGAATTATATTTGTGATGATATTTTTCCTCTTTAAGACGAGTTTTGAATATGATCATTAAACATATTAATTTTAATTCCAAAAGGTCAAGGGTTTGAGAGTCATTTACTCTTTATGAGTTATAAATAGTAAAAAAATTATTCCCTGAATCTATTATAGATACTTAAACTCTGCACTTATACTATATGTGCTACCTAATACCCTTTATATTTGTTTGACGACAGATTGAACAAATATTACTAGATTGAAAATGGAGTTTTATACATGCCTAAAGAGAAAGTTGTTTAAAAATTGAATTATATTTGTGATGTTTTTTTCCCTTTTAAGACGAGTTTTGAATATGACCATGAAACATATTAATTTCAATTCCAAAAGGTCAAGGGTTTGACCGACATTTACTCTTTATGATGGTAAAAAACTTATTTCCTGAATCTAGAATAGACACTTAAACTCTGCACTTATATTATACTAACTAATATGGGCACATCCGTTGCACGTGTATCCCATGTAAATTTTTTAAATTCGTTAAATCGATTAAAATTTTATGAAATGCATGTAATGAGTAATAAAATATAATAATTACAAATGAACCTCTAAAACTATGAGAAGAAACACCAAATGAGGGGAGTATGATAATGTTTAAACATAATTCATTTTAAGCAATCAATTGTTAATTTGAACTTTAGTTAATATTAGTACACTTTCAATAAAAGGCCATAAATGGCTAATTTGAGCCAAAAATAAAATACAGACTTACTATAATCAGAAATTCATAGAAATCAAATATAAAAAAGTTTTATAGAGACAAAAGTACAAAAAAAAATAAACAGAGAAAAAAATATATCATACACATCCTTCTTAAGACTTTATTCAAAAGAATATAGTAGATGTGAAAGAAATACAGAATTAGTACATAATTTTCTAAGTCGTGTCTACACCTTTTGTCATAACCAATCAAAATCCAATAGTCTTCTTGATTGAATCAAACTCAAACATGAATCAAATGACAAATAGTACAATAATGATATAAGTATTTCACTACTTTATTATTGAATGAAATGTATAATCTTGGATAGGGGTCTCATGAAACCGAAAAGATGAATTTATATAGATGAAAATGGAGGTGTATTAAAAAAATCTTAAAGTTTCAAATTAAATACTTAGAAGTTATGAATATGAAAAACATGAGAGTTATGAATATTAAAAGTAACAATTAAATAAGTGATTGAATATGGGCTAAGAAAAAGAATATTTAATGAAAATAAAAAAATAATTGAAACTAAAAATAGTGCAAATATTATTTAAATCGAAAAAAGAAAATATCTAATAATTTTGGAGGTTTCTACAAATGTTTATTTCAACGCAAATGTTATGTGCATTCCCATTTATAAGTTTTTTTGTTTAATATAGAATATTTATCATAATAAATAGGAAAATTCAACAACTCCTAATAATAGAAGAAAACAAAAAGACCAGAAGCTTTGAAACGTAGGAGGTATGGTAACTGATAAATAAATATTATATATTAATCTTGGGTGTATTTGCATGCTTAAGAACCAAATAACACCTGCATTTTGGCCAAGTTCGGAATCATTCTTTACTAATTGATAGTAGTATCAAGTCATATGAATCAATTTAGACTAACCAACATGATTAGTTGTGTAGGTGAGGTTAAATGAAGAAACGAGCGTTGAAATAGGCATTGGGAAGTACGAGAGGATCCAAGTAAAAGAGCAACAAGAAAGGAGAATGAAAACTCCGCATTGTGGAGATGGAATTTATTATTTGTTCGCGAATTGGATTTGGAGGAAAAATACTATGTATCGTGCACGTGTCGCGGAGAGGAGATCCTCACCAAGAAGTGGATTTTAGAAAGCACTCCACGTCGCTGACCTCTTTGCCTGATTTGGCCAATTTCGATTAAATATAAATAGACTTAGATTTTTTATTCTACAATTATTCTTTTTCTGGGTTTTTGAAGAACGACGACTTTAGGAGGTTTTTCATCCTTTCTTAGCATTCATTCCTAAACTCTTCTCTATTCGATCTCTTTATGTTATTTAACCATTGCGTAATTGAGAATCTTGATATGAGTAGCTAATTTCCCTAGTTCTAGGGCTCTGGCTACTGGATGATTATGTTTTATTGAAGTTTAATGGATTGAAGTTACTAATCACATGAATCAATCTTTTGTTATTTTTTTAGTATTTCATGCTTGATCACTACAGAAATAAATATATTGTCTGAATTGAACTCGCGGGAGGGATAAAAGGATAGAACGTGGAGCAAAAGGAGCATGATTTACTCTTAGATTTAGAGTTGATTTGTATCTAGGATAGGGATATACCTAGGAACCTTGCTAGGTTATTAGACAAGATGAAATCATCATGCTCGGTAATTGGTTTAGCCTATCCCTGCTCAATGATGTAGTTAGGTTGCCATTATCGTAGGCGATTAGAGGTCGGGAGACCATAATCATATAATTAACCATGTGATCATTGATTCGATAGTTAACTAATATCCGTTCAACAAGATAAAATGCATGAATCCTTAAGTTAAGTATAGCCCTGGAATTTGCACAGTCATTGTTCAAACCCTTTTGAAATTGAATCGTAGTAGTTAAGCTTATAATTAGAATATAAATTGTATAAATATCCAATTCACTACTCTTGATAACACTTGTTTCAAATTGAAAGTATTGGAAAAATTGAATTATTCTAATCTTGAGTCCCTATGGGTACGATACCCGGCTCTTAAAAAGAGCCACTTTAATACTTGCACGACCACGTACACTTGCATGTGAGATTGGGCGCAACAAGTTTTTGGCGCCGCTGTCGGAGAGTAATTTTGGTAGGGAGTAATTTTATAATAATACCAATTTAAAGAAAATAATTTGTAGTAGAGTATAATTTTACTTTTAGATATAGGTAATTCAACTTTCAACTATGGGTTTGAAGAGTTTGGGATCACGAAATAGTTAAGGTTTTGTACTAATACTATGTGGAGCTATGCGTTGTTTGTGGGCTGGGGGAAAGCAAGATAATAATTGGCAATGATTGCCATTAGAGAAGCAGTCAATATGCCTTAGAAATTTGGCATGTGAATGGTTAGGTCTGCGTCGTAACCAGCATATTCCAATTTTTTGTTTTCTTATTACTATATTATTATTAACTTATAATATATGGGTATATGTAATTAAGTAACTAGGTATATTACATTATATGAAAACCATCATAATTATGTTATTCGGAGGAATTAACACTTAATCATAGGCTTGAAATTTAGAAACTTGACTATAGAGTTGGATGAGTTTTTGGGTCAAGGCTAAAATATAGCAATATGAGCATGGTTAGTTTCGAAATCTTATGGTGATTATTTATGTGAATAGATTGCATTGATTTGGAAGCTCAACAAAAAGTTAAGACTCAAGTCCCGGGGTGATTGTTCGATTATTTGAGGCAAGTGGATTTCTCAACCCTTGTTAAGTGTATAAAATCGTGTATTCCTTATGGTATGTGTTGGGCAGTAATGGGACTTGGTTATGGGTTTACTTGTACATGTTGAATAATTATAATGATGTGAAAAGGGTAATAAAAGAGAATGTGATTAATTATTGGTGTGTGATGTTTGAGAATCATTTGAAAGGAATAATTCATTATTGATGTTGTATCACGATTGTGTTGTTATGAAATGTGCATTGTTATGTAAATGGTTATCTCCTCATTATTTGTGAACACGTCATTTGTATTGGTTCTTAAACATCGTTGTGACAAGTGTTATGTGAATTGAGGAAGAATGAGAAATTAAAGAGAACGTACCATTTTGAGGGACGTGTCGCACGCTGCGATAGATATTACAATTCAAGGGATGTGTCGCACGCTGCGACAGATTCTACTATCAAGGGACATGTTACATGCCCTGATGGATTTATGGAAAAATATGTCCCCTATGGTCCCAGACTGAGAGACAGGGGGTGTGTATCGTTAGATCAGACATGAATCACTAGGCGGAGACCCAAGGCGGAGACTTCTGATGTTGTTATTACAGGTATCATCCGAGTGTATGATCGATCTGCGTTTGTATTATTTGATTTGGGGTCTACATTCTCTTATGTGTCTACCTATTTTAGTGAATAATTAGATATGATGTATGATAGCATGCCTGTACCTATTCGTGTTTATACACCCGTGGGTGAGCCCTTAGTGGTGGATTGAGTGTATCGATCATGTCTTTTTTTTTGGCGGGGTATGACACTTGGGTTGTCACGACCCAGGGGTACCCCCTAGATGTAACAAGGCACATAGAACCCCGAAAGGCACCATGTAAGCCACATAGCATATCATAACATATGCATAGAACAATAAAGAGTAAAAATGCATTTTTCAAGTCCAAAAATTTCATAAGGGAAAGCGGAAGTCTAGACTTGTCTCAATGTAGCCATTTGTTACAATACGTGAATCAAATAGGGTCACAGCCCTTACAACATAATCTGAAAGGAAATACAAGAAAAGAACTAGAATTATAACATCTGTCCTCGAATCATGAGAACTCAACAACAAGCTAGGAGAAATTAGCAATCCAAGCATTAGCCACAATGAGGACCACCTTGAGAAGCAGACCCTACACTTGGGGGAAAATGTAGGAAAATATGGGTTAGTACAAAAATGCACTAAGTATGATAGCCATGCACAAAAACTTTGAAAACATGCTAAAAGGGACATTTTTAGTTGAATGCATACAATTTACTAAGTTAAAGCATCATTTTGAAGATAATGGAAAAGCATAAGTCAGAAGCATATTCAACATATAGATCATCATAACATAAGAGAAACATATCATAAGTAACCTCAAAGCCTACTTGTGTCATGCATGAATAAGATCTCATAATCTCACCCACACTAAGTAAAGCTTCTTGAGTAGCCATAGTTCATAATTCATATTCTTGTTCATATTGTTGTCATAGTGGGAATAAGCCTTAACCGACATAGACCATGTGAGCTTAACATGGAATCCGGTGTTACCTACACCGAAAAGGGTTGTCCTACTTGTCTAAGGTAAGACCATGGTTTGTTAGCTTTAGGTGGATCCACTAGCTAAATATCCTATGGGGGCACATAGTTTATGGGATAAGGAGATTATTACTAGAAATCCTGACTCAACTAAGGTAGAAGGTCTCCATCTCATGAGATACATACTTTGGGAACCCGGACTCAACTAGTATAAAAGGTCCCATTGGAAAGCCGGACTCAACTAATGTAAAAGCTTCCATCTCATATTCAATAATCACTCAGTGCTAAGCATTCCCTCCCATGGATTACATATTAAGGCTTGACTTAGGTTCATATTTATGGAAGAATACCTTGACACTCAATCTAGAATAATTCATAAGATAGCTCATAGATTCAATAGGTGAGAATGGCCTTTTAACCTTTGAATCATCATATTGTGACAATAACCTTTCAATAACATCCAACAAGATCATAATCATAATCACTTTACTCTTAAAGTGTTCTTAAAGCATATACATAAATCTCATAATCATGCATAATATCATAATTTTCCCTTTCAAGGGTCAAAACTCATATCATATCAACACATCTAGAATTCACTACACTAGACATGGATATTAACATAATTCAAGTAACCCAACTAGAACAAGCATAATCTCATAACAATCTTCTATAATCAACAAACCCACAGCACAAGATTATAATTGGGAAACATGGGAAATTCATGGATTCTTGGGGAATTCAACATAAAACCATGTAAAATCATCAATTTATCCATAATAAAACATAATTCAATCATTATAAATGAATTTGAAAGGAATCCATGAGATTCAAGTCAAACCCTAACTTTTGGGAAATTACTAGTTTTGAAATTGAATTTGGAGGGACTCCATGGATGAAAGCTATCCATGGATGCAAGACTACCATACCTTAGCAATGAAATCCAACGAATTTGAGTAGAAAACTTGATCCTTGAACCCCAGCTCCAACTTCCTTCTTCGTCTTCCTTGAAGTTCTAGAGAGAGAATATCTGGGGAAAAGTTGGTTTTTATTTGGGATTTTGGAATTATGAGGAAGATGACTTAATTTAGGGGTCTTAAATCATTATATAGGTAGTCTAAATTACTATAAAACGACTTCACTTAATAACTAATTAATTCCAGAAAACCCCCAAAGTGCCCCTAACTAATTTCTAAAACAGCTCACAGGTGACCAGCCACGATCCCATGGCCACGGTCCGTGGATGGACCCACGTGGTGTGCTGGTGAACCGTGGGTGGAGTTACTGGAGCCTATTTTTGAGGCCTTGACCCACGACAGCATGACCACAGTCTGTGGGTGGATTCACGTGGCGTGTTAGTGAACGTGGGTTGGGTTACTGGGACTTGATTTCCAGGGGTTGACCTACAGCCCTCACCCACGAGGCATGGGTCCCCTCCGTGGGTCACTGCCCAGTCAATTTCTAATGGTCTTCTTTAAGGACCCATGGTTGGTCCTTGGGGGTCGTACCTTGACATTCTAACACGAAACCCTATATTTTTAGGTACGGGGAGGTATGTTCATGAATTTAACCCTCACGTTAAGCCCTAGTTTAGCCTACTAGTTTATGGGGTGTTACATGGGTAGACTTAATCATTCTAGGGATGGTAGATTTTGATGTTATCTTGGGTATGAATTGGCTTTCTTCTTATCATGTTATTCTTAATTGTAATGCTAAGACTGTGACATTAGTGATGCCTGGTGTTTCGAGGGTCGAGTGGAAGGGTGCTAGTGGCTTTTATCCTAGCAAGGTCATTTACTACATCCTACTCAGAGATCGGTGGAGAGAGGTTGTTTGTCTTACATAGCATTCATTCGAGACACTAGTATTGAACCACCTCCCATGGATTATGTTCTCGTGGTTCAGGATTTTCTCGATGTATTCCCTTCTGATCTTCCAAGTGTTCCTCATAATAGGGATATTGATTTTGCTATTGATTTGGAGCCAGGCACTAAGCTTATTTCTATTCCTCCTTACCGTATGGCTCCAACATAGTTAAAAGAGTTGAAGGATCAGTTAATGGATTTGTTGAGTAAGGGGCTTATTCGCCCTAATGTGTCACCTAGGGGTACCTCGGTGTTGTTTGTGAAGAAGAAGGATGGGACTATGAGGATGTGTATTGATTACAGATAGTTGAATAAGGTAACGGTGAAGAATAAGTAACCTCTTGTGTGTAGCGATGACTTACTTGATCAGCTATAGGGAGCATTGTTGTTCTCTAAGATTTATTTGAGGTTTGGGTATCATCAGTTGAAGATTTGGGCATCAGATATCTCTAAGATAGCTTTCTGGACTCGGTATGGGCATTATGAGTTCCTAGTGATGTCCTTTAGGTTGACAAACTCCCATGCAACATTCAGAGTTGATGAATGGGGTGTTTCGACCATACCTTGATTCTTTTGTGATTGTCTTCATCAATGATATTTTGGTTTACTCCAGGACCGAGGAGCACCATGTCCGTCACTTGGGGATTGTACTTCAAAGGATGAGGGAAGAGAATTTCTATGCCAAGTTCTCAGAGTGCAAGTTTTGGCTTAACTCTGTGTCATTCTTCGGACACGTGGTTTCCATGGAAGGTATTAGAGTAGATCCAGCCAAGAATGAGGCAGTTAGAGGCTGGACGCGACCTACTTGTCCTACCGAGATTTAGAGTTTTGTTGGATTGGACAGCTATTACCGATGATTTTTTTAGAGTTTCTCTATTATTACAGCTCCATTGACTAGATTGACTCGACAGGGTGTGGGTTTTTATTGGTCTGAAGAGTTTGGGGAGAGCTTTCAAAAGCTCAAGACCTTGTTAACTTCGGCTCTTGTATTGACTATACCAGAGGAAGGTGTGGTCTTTATTGTGTATTGTGATGCTTTAGGAGTCTAATTAGGAGGTGTATTCATGCAGAGAGGGAAGGTGATTACTTATGCTTCTAGGAAGTTGAAGACATATGAGAAGAACTACCATATTCATGTTTGAGAGTTGGTGGTTATGGTCTTTGTACATAAGTTATGGCGTCACTATTTGTATGGGGTGCATTGTGAGATCTTTACTGATCTTTAGGGTCTTCAGTACATCATGAGTCAAAGGGACCTGAACTTGAGGCAGCGTAGATGGCTTGAGTTGATAAAGGACTATGACGTGACCACTCTATATCATCCGAAGAAGGCTAATGTGGTGGGTGATGCTTTGAGTAGGAAGACTCCTAGTATGATGAGTCTTTTCGCGCTTAGTATTGAGAAGAGACTGTTGGCTATAGTTGTTCAGATGTTAGCTAATAGACTTGTCTAGTTGTAGATTTCATAGGAGAATGATGGTATGATTTTTTTTATAGAGGCTCGATCTTCTTTGGTCGAATAGATCCGTGAGCACCAGTTTAATGATGAGAAGTTATGTCTCATTTGAGACAAAGTGTTGAGAGGGGAAGCCAAGGAGGTTGTCCTTGATTCTGATGGTGTCTTGAGGATTGGAGGTAGGATTTGTGTGCCCAATGAAACACCTCGGAAATTAGTAGGGTTAAGTAGGCCTAAACGTGAAGGTTAACGTCAAGGGTTAAGGTAAAGGGCCAAAGGTTTTGGGTGAAGGCCATGGCTAGGGGGCCAAGGCTGCCTAAAACTAGCCTAGCCACTGCCTACCATGACCATGAGGGTCTTCACGACCCGTGGTGGCTACCCATGATTGGTGAGGCAGTGCACTCCCAAATGTGTCAAGCCAAGGCTTCCCTTCATGAGCCACTTCACGGCTCGTGGTCATGACCACGGACCATGGGAGGGCTCGTGGAGTTGCCTTAGCCTCATGGGATGCATGAAAAGTTAGATGAGCTACTGTTCAAGGGACAACGGGCACCACTACGGGCCGTTGTGCCCTTGACGGATCGTATAGGGGCTCATGAAGACCCATTAGGCATGTGGGAGGCAAGGCTTTGAAGCTTAGATGATGCCTCAAGACCACGACCTTCACCACGACTCGTGGTTTTGACCACGGATTGTGGGAGGTCTCGTGGTCATGCCTTCAACTTTAGAGGCCAAGACCCCCAAGCATTAGCCACTACCCAAGGACCACGGCTCGTGGTCTTGACCACGGCTCATGAGAGCCTCTCGTGGTGCCTGGGAGTGGGCTGCCTAGTTAGGGGCATTTTTGTAATTTCCTAATTAATTAGTTATTCTATGGGGTCAATTTTAATTGTTTTAGTTCACTTATATAAGTGATTTTAAGTCTTTAAACACCCCATTTACTTCATTATACCCAAAGACCCAAATCAAACCCCAAAGTTCTTCTCCTCTCAAATATTTCTCTCTCTAGGAAACCTCCATTGAAGAAGAAGAAGGATTAGAAGTCTAGGGTCCAAGTACTCAACTTTCCTACCAAAGTTCATGAAGAATCTTCAATAAGGTATGGTAGTCTTCATTCTTGGGTAGCTATCACCCAAGGAGTCCCTTCAAAAACTTTTATCTCAAATCTAGAAATCCCCAGAAGCTAGGGTTTCAACTTAACCCCATGGATTCCTTTCAAAGTTGATTTTAAAGATTGAATTATGTGTGTTTATGGATGTATTACTAATTTTATATGATTTTAACTTGAATTCCTCAAGAATCCATGAGTTCCACAATCCTAGCTATGGTCCTTCTTTACATTAAAGAATGTTGTTGCAAGTTTGTCCAATTGATTGGATATGAGTAGATTAGGATGTGATTAAATGATTTTAGTATAATTCTACATATATAATTGATTAACCTAATATTCTATGGTGAAATTGATGTGGCCTAGGGCTATGTCATGGAAGAGGCAAATTGAGGATTTAGATGTGATCTTCTATGATTGATGAATTTCTTTATGAATTACCTTAGATTAGATGACCTAGATATGAATTGCTTATAAGAAAAGCTTGTAGACATGAATGAACTTGATTAGGGATTATATGATGGGTCATGGTTGAGTAGTATTGAGATTAGCTTTATATGATACTAAGTGGCTATAATTGATCAAGAATGAAGCATGTGGTTAGTTTACCTTGAGAATTGGGTTTACATGATGACCATGTGAGGTAATTCTTGAGAGTAAATCTTGTGATATGAAGATGACTTCGAGGTCCTTAAGAGTAATATCTAATATGCATGAGCTATGAATTGTGAGGCTTTTAAAATGAAAGTTATTATACATGTTGAATTGTATATGGTATTATTGTGGAAGGACTTTACCCACATGACCTATAATATGAGTACATGATCTTATGCATGCAATGAATGAACTACTTGAATTACAATTATGTCTATGTCTAAGATGATGAATGACATATGTATTGATTTATCATGGTCTATGATGTTTGTGTGCAAGATATGAGAATTATGCATGGTTGTGATATTATGTGCATACCTTATGAACACTTTGAGAGTGAAGTGTCTAAGATGATAATGTTGTTGTTGTGTCATTGAAAGGACAATCACACACACACACGCCCCATGCATGAACATGATGATGATGTATCTATGGTGTTAATTGAAAGTCTAGTTCTCATATGCACCTTTACACATTTCTATGCATGATATGTTCATGACTATGATGATCTTCTTGTGTTGATTGAAAGTCTATTCTCATAAAACACATGATCATAATGTGAAAGTTTTACTCACATATTAATGAAGATTCTAAGGTTGAAAGTCCATTCTCACCTACTTGAATCTATGAGCCATTTTATGAGTGGGGTTGAACGAAGGGTAAAATACTCCTTCAAACATATAAATCCAATTCAAGACTAAACAAGTAATTTTGGGAAATAATGCTTAGCACCGAGTGGATATGGAAAGTGAGGTAGAGGCCCTCTTATCAATACAAGAGGCCGGGTTATCTAAATTATTCTCATGATATGGAAGCTCCTCCACTAATACAATAGGCCAAGTTTCTAGAAGCAATCTCCCTATCCCATAACTATGAGCCCACATAGGTCTTTAGCTAGTGGATCCACCTAAAATCTAATACATTTAGTTCTACCTTAGGCAAGTAGGACACCTTCTTTCGGTGTGGGGTTACCCGACACCGGATTCCATGTAGCTCACATGGTCTATATCGATTAAGGCTATATTCCCTCTAATGAACAAGAATATGAATTATGAACACGAACCTGAGTTATGTACTATGGTTCCTCAAGAGGTTCTACTTAGTATGAGTGGGGGTATGGGACTTTACTCATACATGGCACAAGTAAGCATTGAGAGTGGCCATGGTGTGTTTCACCTACTTATGGTGATTTATGAATTTATGCATACTTTATATGGATTGTTGCTATAAGTGGCTTTCCTTACTATAAGTTGTTAAACATAAATGTTTCCTTGTCTTAGAGTATTGACTATGGATGTGACCAAGGCATAATGAGATTGAGCATGGTGACTTAAAGAGATACTTAGTATGAGTGGTATTATGGGATGCCAGTTGTACATGGCACAAGTATAACTTAGGGTCATTTATGTGATGGTTCTATTGTGATGAGATGGACTTGGTATTTGACTGTGTATGTACACTATGTCGTATGATTGTTGATGTTTGCATTATGTCTATGATTGGAGATTATTGTCACGGGATTAGAGTCTCACTAATGTTCCGTGCGGCACTTGACAACTTACTCACGAATCTTTCACGATCTTGTAAGCTTAAGTAAGCCCTTTGAAGCTAGATCGCTAAGAATGTAAAGAAAGACTTAGAAAGACTTTGAGAGTTTTGGAAAAAGGCTTTGTATTGCTTGGAAGATTTCATACAACATGCTTGATGCTTTACAAATGAGAGGCCCTCTATATATACTACTTCATAGGGGCCTAAATGTCAATATTAATTACTTTACAAGTCCCTAAAGTATTTACACTTTAGTGTTGAGAATTCTAAGGCTTTCTAAAGCATCTTCCTAGTTATTCTAGAGCCTTCTAAAGAAAGGTCTAAGGAATTCTATAGACTTCTTGAAAGTGTCTAGGGAATTCTAGAGTGTTCTACTAACCTCCCCACAACTCTAGATTCTTCTCCCTTATTTCGGTGCCAAATTTGAACTGTGAAGTGGCGGGTCATGACACTCTCCCCCATATTGATGCGACAAACGCATCGCATCATCATTGCATCGCCAACCAAGTCTTGTCTTCTCGTACGTGTGACCAATAGTCCATAGACACGATCAACACCCTCGCACAACTCTTTTAGTTGCTTCCTGATCTCTTTCAGCTCGATTTTATAATCTACCTCCTTCCTAGGAGGCACGCGCCTTTTGCGGCTTCTTTGGCATCCCAACCTCGTTTTCCTTATGACCCTTCTCTAATACCGACGGCAAGGACTTCTTGGCTCTATTGTCTTCTTCCTAACTTGCAATGGTGTTTATAAACACTGACTCCTTCTTTTTAGGGCCTCTTACGAGTTACATTGTTGTTAGACGGACTTGTTCTTCCATCTTCGGTACCTTAACCAGGGGCACCATACATGATCCTTCTTTCTCCATGACTAAAAGTCATTGGAGGTAAGGGTCTATCACCGCGTGACACTCTTGGAAGAACTCCTGCCTTAGAATGATATCGAAGAGGTCTAAAAGAGCGACAGTGAAGTTGGTCTTACCTTGCCACTCACCTAGTGTGATGCTTAATCCATGCGTGACTCCGCTCACAGGAGTTGGTGGTGCATTGACCATCCTGAGTTGAGAGTTACTTGGACTGTAACTCATCCCCAACCATGGTGCTACTTTTTTTGTCATGATATTGGCCTATGCACCCGTGTCGACCATAGCACAAGCAGGTCTTCCATTGATCGTGATGTCGACATACTTCACATCATATCTTCTTCACTTCCCTGGCTGCTTCGTGATGGCTCTGCATAGTTCTATCAAGCCCAAGTGCGTCGTCTCTGTGCCTTGTCCTTGCTCTTTTGTATCCTTCTCCTTCCGCTCCCGCAAGATAGCATCAAGGTTCTTCAGTTCAGGGCACCTTGCATAGCCATGTGGCCCACCACATATGTAGCAACAGTTCCTCTTCGTAGGCACTATCTTTTTCTCAACTTTGCTTTGACGTCCAAACTTCTTGCCATAGGAGTTGTAGGTATCATGATTCTTGGGGTGTGGCCGTGATGCGTTCAAATTACTTCTCCCTAAAGAAGTATAAGCAATCATTATCAAGTAAAGAACCCAACTTGTAGTTTGGGTTCGATCCCACAAGGAATATGGTTTAGACTTCAACTTAACTTACAATTATATTCCTATAGTCAACGTATTTTCGAAACTAATAATTAAAGGGAGGGATTTGTGAAACAAATTCTGGAAATTATGTGAGTAATCAGTGAGCAAGATTCAAACTCTAGATGTTATCAAGATGAGAGAGAAACTAGGGTGTACGTGTTCCCCATAAGCTCATAATGCGGTAATCATAGTAATAGTAATCATTTCCTAGTGTATTGCATGCAAAGTGGTAAGTTAGGTATCTCTAATTCCTTGGTCTGGTAACTAGAGAATTTCACCCCGCACCTTGGTTTGGCTCCGTGTGTATAATTTACTAACCTATACCTTTACATCATATTAGACATCGCATCAATGTATGGCTTAGTTTTCACCCTCGCACCAATTGACACTAGACTATTAGATAGTATCACACTATATTTATGTTGATAATTCTTTTCTTACTAACTACCTCCTTGGTCCGTCAAGTAGCAACAAGGAGAGTTCTAACATTTGCAACCGCTAAAAAGACTTTTAAACAAAAGAATTATCAATGCATGCAACAACACTAATCAAGAATTACTTAGTTACTATTCATACTTTGTTAATCGCTTATGGTTCCCACAACCCTAGTTGTGGATTTAGTTACCCATAGTAGCAAGAAAACAATTCAAATTTTTAGATGAAGAAATCATGAACTTACGTAATGAGAATGATAAACCCAGAATCTCAACTTGAATTTCAAACCCAAAATCTTCAAAACGAACTTAGGAAATTAAGAATTGCTAAAGTTGCAAGTTAATCTCCAAAGCCAAAAACTAGAATAAAAGTAATAAAGTCTAACCCCCAAAAATGAGGTTTACATGCCCTATATATCGAAGAATATGTCCAAACTAAAAAGGAAATGAAATAAGGAAATAAAGTTTCAGGATGCGGTTTCAATCTACGACACTGACCTACGGACTGTGGATTGACCTACAGTCCGTAGGTCCCTTCCGTAGTTCAGGACTTAGGTAAATTTTCCAACTTTAAAAAATCTTCATCTCTAACGTAATCGACGGATCAACAGTACGGACCGTGGTTCAATCCACGGTTCGTGGATCTTCCTCCGTAGCTCCATACTTAGAATCTTCAAAATTAGGTACAACACAGCGGTGTTGATCTTACTCTCATCACTTTTCATTATGTTGCACTTGAAGTAATTCTCCAAATTCCAAAGGAAATTATCCACCTCTTGTGCGTCACAAACACCTTTGAACATTGGTGGCTTGGGAGCCTAGACCTTGGCCTCCCTCTCTCGGTCAAACGACGATGATCCACCAACTTCCACGCCCTCCTTGAGTGCTTTCATCTCGGCCTTCATGGTCTCAATCGTGCTTAACGCCTCCATGAGCCGACACTCCAAGGAAGTGATGGCCTCTTTTATCTCGAACTCGACACGCTGGCATCCCTTCAGCTCCTTGTGAAGGTTGTCGGTCTCCTCAAGAGTGAAGTCCTCGAGAGTTTTTAACTTTTCATCGACCACGTTTAAATGCTGGACTAATATCTCCACAGCCTGCCTCACCATTTCAACCCCTGCGACCCATCCCTCTCTGTCGGTGACGTCAATGGCCTCCTCACCAAGTTCATCGTCACTAGCTTTGGTGGTCGAATGTGGGTGAGATGTTAGAGCCTCGCTTGGAGTGGGATCAAGCAACATTTCCTCATTACTCTTTTGGTGCTTCTTTCCCTTGTGGTTCTTCTTTCCTCCCTCCGGACGGACGTTGGTGGTGCTAGCGGCATTTACGTGTCCTTCGTTAACCATTCCATTAGTGCAAACATTTTATGTGATACCACGTTGTCACAGACTTAGAGTCTCACTAAATCTTCGTGCGGCACTTGAGTACTTACTCACGAATCTTTCACGATCTTGTAAACTCAAGTATGACCTTTGAAGCTAAATCGCTAAGATAATGTAAAGAAAGACTTAGAAATACTTTGAGAGTTTTGGAAGAAGGCTTTGTATTGCTTGGAAGATTGCTTACAACTTGCTTGATGATTTACAAATGAGAGGCCCTCTATATATACTACTTCATAGAGGCCTAAGTGTAAATATTAATTACTTTACAAGTTCCTAAAGTATTTACACTTTAGTCCATGTTCTAGTGTAGAGAATTCTAAGGCTTTGTAAAGCATCTTCCTAGTTATTCTAGAGTCTTCTAAAGAAAGGTCTAAGGAATTCTATAGCCTTCTTGAAAGTGTCTAGGGCTTTGTATTGCTTCGAAGATTTCTTACAACTTGCTTGATGATTTACAAATGAGAGACCCTCTATATATACTACTTCATAGGGGTCTAAGTGTAAATATTAATTACTTAACAAGTTCCTAAAGTATTTACACTTTAGTCCATGTTCTAGAATTCTCTACTAGTGTAGAGAATTCTAAGGCTTTGTAAAGCATCTTCCTAGTTATTCTAGAGTCTTCTAAAGAAAGGTCTAAGGAATTCTATCGCCTTCTTGAAAGTGTCTAGGGAATTCTGGAGTGTTCTACTAACCTCCCAACAACTCTAGATTCTTCTCCCTTATTCTGGTACCAAATTTGAACTGTGAAGTGGCGGGTCATGACACTATGCTTATGTTTATGCTGTTGTCCTTTATGCTATGATGAACTATATGTGAGTTGTTTTATGAATACGTTCTCCAACTATTTCAATGATGATGTTCAAAATTGTCATATAACATTGTTTCAACTAAAACGTCCCTTTTGCATGTTTTCAATGATTTTATACATGGCTCCCATACTTAGTGCATTTTTGTACTAACCCATATTTCTACATTTTCTATAAGTGTAGGGTTTGGTTCTTAAAGGTGATCCCCTATTGGTTCAAGCTTGGAGTTGATAATTCTTCTTGCTAGTTTGTGAGTCCTCAAGATTCGAGGACGAGTATCTTTACTTAGTAACTTCTTTTAGTATTTCATTTAAGAACTATTGTAAGGGTTGTGTCCCTATTTTGACACTTCGATTGTATTCGATGGCTAACTAAGACAATGTCTATACTCTCATTCTCTTTTATAAAAGACTTCGATTGTAAAGAAAATTTTTAATTCCGCATCATTTTATGACTTTTTTGTTTATGATATGCTAAGGGCTTGTATGTGACCCCTCGAGGTCAAGTACGCAGTGTTACGTCTAAGGGGTACCCCTGGGTCGTGACACCCAAGACGGGTGAGTTGATTAGATTGATTCTTGAAAGAGCCCATTGTTCTCAATATTCCATTCATCAGGGGCAAGCAAAGATGTATCATGATTTATGTCAGCTTTACTGGTGGTGTGGAATGAAGAGGGATATTGTGGACTTTTTTTCTAGGTGTTTGACTTGCCTACTGGTCAAGTGTGAGAACTAGCGGCCAGGGGGTATATCTTAGAGGATGTCTACTCCTACTTGGAAGTGGGAGTGGATCACTATGGACTTTATTGTGGATGTGTCTACCACAGTGGGTGGTTATGACTCCATTTGGGTTGTTCTTGACAGGCTCGCCAAGTCTACCCACTTAATTATGGTACAGGTGAAGTATAATGTGGAGAAGTTAGTCGAGCTTTGTATTAGTGAGATTGTGCGACCACACGAAGTTCTGGTTTCTATTGTATATGATCGAGGTTCATTGTTCACTTCCCATTTTTGAAAGGCATTACAACATGGTTTCGGTACTCAGCTAGATATTAGTTCAGCCTTTCACCCTTAGACAGATGGTTAGTCTGACTGGACAATTCAGGTGTTAGAGGATATGCTCCAAGCATGTGTGATCGATTTTGGTGCTAGATGGGATAGACATTTGCCCTTACCAGAGTTTGCCTACAATAATAGTTATCACACTAGTATTTAGATGACCTTGTTTGAGGCGTTGTATGGAAGACGTTGTAGATCTCCAATCAGTTGGTTTGATTCAGCGGAGATGGAACCTTTGGATATAAACTTGCTTAGAGTTGCTATGGAGCAAGTCCATAAGATTCAGTATAGACTATTGACAGCCCAGAGTCAACAAAAGAGTTATGCAGACCGGAGAGTTAGAGACTTAGTGTTTATGGAGAGTGATCATGTTTGGCTCTGAGTATCATCCACGAAGGGTGTGCTGAGTTTCGGGAAAGAGGGCTAGCTTAGCCCTTAATTAATTGGCCCTTTTGAGATTTTGAGTCAAGTAGGAGAGGTGGCCTATGTGTTGTCCTTGCCACCTAGTTTCTCAGATATACATTATATCTTCCATGTATCCATGCTTCAGAAGTATATACCATATGAGTCTCATGTGCTTTCACTTGATTCATTGGAACTAGTTCCATACTTGACATTTGAGGAGCAGCCTTTAGCTATATAGGATAGGCAGGTTCAAAGCGTAAAACCAAAGAGATTGATTCAGTAAAGGTGCAACGGAAGCACCGTTCAGTTAAAGAGGTCACTTGGTAGACAGAGTCGGGCATTCGTGGAAGATATCCTCAAATTTAAGCTTCAGGTACTTTCATTTATTTAATGTTCTAGGACGAACATTGTTTTTAGTGGTGGATACTGTAATGAACCGGAAGGTCATTTTTGAGACTTTTGAATATTCCTGTAATTATTGTTAATTAATTGATGGTAAATTTTAGGTAATGAATTTAGTTAATAATGGGTCAAGCCTAAAATTTATTAAAGACCCTATACCACTAGGCCCATGTATTAAAAATAAGTTAGTGGGTTTGTCAGTTTTAATAAACAATTAATTTAGAAAAGAAAGGGAGGAAGAAATTTACCTAAGGGAATGAACAGGAGAGGAAAGAAGAATTCAAACATCGTGTAACAATCACATAGTGCAAATACTCTTTAATATTTATAGTTAATTACTTATGGGATAGATGGAATCTTTTATGCTTTACTGAATTGGTTTGACGAAATAGTTAAGGTTTTCTTCTAATTTTATGTGGATTTATGTGTTGTTTGTTGGCCGGGGGAAAGAAAGATAATTGGGGATGATTGCCATTAGAGAAGCAGCCAATATGGCTTAGAAATTGGGCATATGTGAATGGTTAAGTCTACTCCGTAACTAGCAGATTCCAATTTTTTTATTTTCTTATTGCTATATTATGATTAAATTTTAATATATAGGTATACGTATTAAGTAACTAGGTATATTACATTATATGAATACCATCATAATTATGTTATTTGGAGGAATAAAGACTTAATCCTAGGCTTAAAATTTAGGAACTTGACTATAGAGTTGGGTGAATTTTTAGGTAAAGGCTAAACATATAGCAATATGGGTGTGGTTAGTTTTGAAATCTTATGGTGATTATTTATTTGAATAGATTGCATTGATTTGGAAGCATAACGAAAAAGGAAAGCTCAAGTCCCAAAGTGATTGTTCGATTTTTTGAGGCATGCTGATTTCTCAACCCTTGTTAAGTGTATAGAATTGTGTATTTATTTGTGCTATGTATTGGGGAGTAATGGGACTTGGTGATAGGTTAACTTGTCCGTGTTGAATAATTTTAATGATGGGAAAAGGTTAATAAAAGACAATGTGATTAATTATTGGTGTGTGATGTTTGAGAATGATTTGAAAGGATTATTGATTCATTATTGATGTTGTATCACGATTGTGTTGTTGTGAATTGTGCATTGTTATGTAAATGGTCATCTCTTCATTATTTGTGAACTTGTCATTTGCATTGGCTCTGAGACATGGTTGTGACAAGTTGTAACACCCGACTTTTCAAAACGTCTAAATCAACTTGCATCTTCGTGGAAAGATAAGGAGGGTGGATAATAAATTAATAATGGTGTGGTATATCATATATTAAGTGTTCAAAGATTGTATCTCAAGTTTTGAAGTTAGGTAAGTGGCAAAATAAAAGTTGGCGAAAGTTATCGTAAGGTCCTTTTTAAAAATTTCTCTGAAATTTGGGTCAAATATCTTGGATGTTTTCTCCCAATATATAAAGAGTTAGAAGACCTATCACCCATTAAATCAAAGGCCTATGAGTCTAGTTTCCAACACACAAAACCCCGTATCCAACCGACATCGGAGTAAAACGTTATGAGGGTTTTGTTATGGACTGCCAGGGCAGAATCCGGGTCGGGTAAAAAATGTGATATGTAGGCTTACTCGACGTTTTAAGCCATGAAAACATTTCTTTTTACTTCCAAACCAGAGAGAAAGCTTAAGAGAGGGTTCCTATGGAGTCCGTGCATGATGAAGGTTAGTTTTTGACGATTTCTACCATTAAATGTTCCCCCTGTGCCTAGAAACGTGATCTCTACATGTGGCAATCATTTTTCCCTTCTATCAGCTGCATTTGGAGCTGGATTTTGAAGATATAAATTTGTAGTTGGTGTTTCTTCAAGGTTTAAACTTGGTTAACTAAGGTAATCATCTCGGGACTCTGTTATGATTGTTTTTATGAATTTCTACGGACGTTTTGACAAGTTGGGGCAATAAATATGGCAAATCTGCCGATTTAAGATTAATTATGAACTGTTTATAGGTGCGTACCAGCTATGTAGATATAGTGTTTGTGAAGCTTAGGTCATAAGGAACAACTTTCATGAAGGAACTACAGTCTTTTGCGTGTTCATTGGAAAGGTATGTTAAGGCTATTCCCTTCGTTCGACATGTTTCCTTAAAGGTAGTTATTGTTGGTGATCTTGTATATGTATTGTGAGTGGTTGGCTGATAGAGTGGTTATAAACCCTTATTTTAGGGACTAATAATCTGTTAAGAACGACCCTAAGTTAGGAACGACTTGGAGATTATTCATATATATTGTTTATAGCTAAATTGCTCGCCTTTAGCCTATTCAATTGTTTGTTGTCACCCTTGGGGATATTTTTGTTAGTTGGTGAGCTATGAACTGCCTAAGGGGGCTATGATGTTGTCTAATAAGACTATTTTATTTCCAAAGAGTTTGTTGCCCACGGGGCAATATTGATGCCAAAGAGTGTTATGTGTTGCCTACGGGGCTACTTTGACACCAAAGAGGGCTATGTGTTGCCTACAGGGCTATGTTGATGCAAAATAGGGCTATGTGCATCCCACAGAGCTATGATGTTGCCTAAGAGGGCTATGTGCTGCCTACAGGGCTATATCGTTGCCAAAAAGGGTATCGTTACTTCTTACAAAGACAAGGGTCTACCGATAGGGCTATGTAGATTGATTTGGCACCTTCTGGGCATATGGAGGCCTAGGTAGGTGGTATGTTGTTTGTACCTGCTGAGCTTATGGGGGCTTGGTTAGTTTGATGTCTGATCATTTTGTATTTTTTAGATTCAGTAGCGGGTTAGCATGCTTATCTAAAATTTTGATTTCCTTACGTGATGGCTTTTGGTATATTATGATACTTGCTCACTTAGTCTATAGCCTTTCATACTCTGTACATTATTTTGTATTGACGCCCTATTACATTGGGGGCACTGCATTGATGCATGCAGGTCCCGACAGACGACCTAGTAGACCTTTTCAACAGCAGGATTGACTTCTATCTGATTGGCTAGCCCCTTTCCTCCGAAGCTGCCAGAGTTGGGAGGTTTGTTACCTTTTATTGTATATATCTTTATGGGTAGGCTGGGGCCCTGCATCACCAATCTTTACTACTCTTAGAGGCTTGCAGACTAGTTTGTAGGGTGTATAGCTACGTTATGGACATAATGGCCTAGTTTGTTGGTTTGCTGAAGCTTGTGAGTTGTTTTATGTATTGTCTTGATATATACCTTATTTCTGTTTTGGTATAGAAATCATGGTGGCCTCGACGGCCCAATCATGACTTCTGTGCTAGTTATCTATTTATTTATATGATCCCTTGGGAGTAGCTGTTTCTTTTATAGATCAGTTGATAGGGGCCTTGTCGGCCGAACGCTTAGTTTTAAGCCGAGATATACTTGTTTGTTTTCTTGATTGCGTGTGGCTGCCATGCACTAGTAGCAAATGGTTCAGCAGGGTTGACTCGGGCCTAAGTTTTGGCATTAGGAGCCAGTTGTGCCCCTCGAGTTTGGGGTGTGACACAAGTGTTATGTGGATTGAGAAAGAATAAGAAATTGAAGAGAATGTACAATTTCGAGGGACGTGTCATGCATCGCGATGGATATTATAATTCGAGGGACGTTTTGCACTCCACGATGGATTCTATTACTGAAGGACGTGTCATACGTCGTGATGGATGCATGGAAAGATATGTTCTGCATGGGTCCCGGATTGAGAGACAGCGGGTGTGTATCGTTAGGTCAGACATGCCTCACAATACTTGACATTGCATTGCATATCTTTACCATTTTTTAACTTGTGAGTGCCTTTCTGTTAAACTTGTGATTAGTGAACCTGATCTTATATGTTGTTGATATGTATTGTTGAAGTGATGTGGTTGAATTATGTGTTATGTAAATTTTTATCTATTAAGTTGGATTGGTTTTTATGTAGGTTGTATTTGTGGGGGTTCGAATGGGGTGTAAGGAGTACCCGTATTCTATACCCTTAGCTTGTGTTTAGAAGTTTACTTGTTGAGTACCGTGTGGTTTGATACTCACCCCTTGCTTCTACATTTTTGTAGGTCATGAGCACGGATCTTCGTGATACTTTCTATTCTCTTCTTTTCCGAGGCTTCCTATGGAGATTTGTGAGGTAGTTGTTTGTCATCTCAGTGGACCTTCTTACTCCTATTTATCATTTTGTTCTACTTGAGACACAACATCATTTGAGACTTACATATTTTCTTACAATTCCATTGTATTACATCAGAGGCTTTTGCACTTGATAACCAGGTTTTGGGGATTTAGCCAAGTTAACTTGTTATCCGCATTATAAATTGTTATTCAATTTTTAGTTATAGTTTATTTTCGCACTTTATCGAAATGGTTTGATTTTAGGCTGACTTGTCTTGGTGGGATAAGACAAGTGCCATCACATCCATTTTGGGTTGTGACAAACACACACACACACATCGCAAATAGACCTTCGCTTTCAAGAAGGTCGCGATCGCGACACACCACTTCACGATTGTGAAGGTCAGTGGGAGTGACCTCTCATGAATGCGACCCAATATCGCTAACGTGAAGCATATAAACACCAAAAATATTAACAAACTCTTGAACATCGAAAGGACCCTCAAGATTTGTTCGAAACCTCGTAAACACAAACCATATATGCAAATTGATTATACTCAACGTTTTGGACTCAATCGAACCTGTTGAAACATGAATTCAAGGTCACCTTGACTCGAAATCCATGAAACCATAAGAAACTAACATAACACCTAAAAAGGCTAACTTAAGCTCGGGACCTCTCAAAAATCAACCAAGACCACACCTAGGCCTAAAATCATCTGTCAAATCCAACATAATTCTTGAAATTTTGATCCAATCATTTGAACTCTGAATGCTAACCAAAGTCAACCCAAAAGCTAAAATCTCAATCAATTCCAACTTTGGACTTCAAATCCTCAAAAAGACTCTAAATTTGAAACCGACAACTTTTCTAGACCAAATTTTACATTTCGTGACTGATGGAATCGACAGAATTCTAATCTGACACTCAAAAATCTAAAAGACTCTGAAATCCACTTTTAAGAAACTTAAGCATATCCAAAACCAAACTTACAAACTTCTAAATTTTGCACTCAAAGTTGGAAACCAACATCCAAAACTTGATCATAAAAGACTTAGGGTTAATATCAGGTGGGAAAAATATTAATTTAACAAATATTTCCAAATATGACCAACTAGGCCATTACATTATCCACCACTAAAAACCATGTTCTTCTTAGAACATAAAGAAAAAGGAAGTACCTGAAGCCTAAAAATGTTATGGATATTTGGCACGAATATCAGACTCCATCTTCTAGGTTGCCTCACCAACTGAACGATGTTTTCATTTAACCTTCACTAAAGCCATCTCTTTGGTCCTAAGTTGTCATTCCCCGAGGCTACCCCCTTGATGTAACACGAGACCCAAGATCATGAATGACCCCAAGCTAACTCTGTTACACCTCAAAGAATTTCCAATACACCTGGTCATCCTTTCTGTTTGACCTTCTATTTGGGGGTGGTAAGCAGTGCTATAGGAAAACTGGACCCCCTTTAGTTTGAATAAAGCTTGCCAAAAATTACTGAGAAACACCTTGTCTCTATCAGTGACAACAGAAGAAAAGGTACCATGTAATGTTTGAACCCTCTTCCAAAATTTAGCAGCCACAATAGTTGATAAGGATAAGATAGAGCTATGAAATGTGTTACCTGTCAACTACCACCAAAATAAAATTATTTCCTTGAGACTTAAGCAACCCCTCTATTAATTCTATACTGACATGAGTCCATGCTTGGTTGGTAATAGGAAGTGGTTGAAGAAGACCAAGATATGATATATTCTCATCTTTATTCCTCTGACAGATATCACATTCTGCTACATGATTGAGTACCATCGGTTTCATAAGAGGCCAGTAAAAAACATGAGATAACATCTTAAGTGTGCCTAATTGACCTGAATGCCCCCTAATGATGAGCTATGAAAAACTTGTAGTAGTTGTTGTCTTAGTGTGCCAGTAGATCCCACATAGATTTTTCCTTTCTTCCTTAAGATCCCAGATTGATAGTGCCACAGTTTTGGGCCTTGTATGTCTACCACCAGCTGAGCAATAAGATAGGAAGCAAAAGTGTCACCTCCATAACTGATTGTGATGTCTTGCACCCAAGTTGGAACTGGTGAGTTTGTAATTTAGTATGCAAGGAAACTGTCTCCTCTTCCTACACCTCTTCAAATTGTCTGGAAATAGCATCAACAACTTTGTTCTCAACCCCTCTCTTGAACTTAACCTCACAGTCTAAGCCTAACAACTTGGTAAGCCTGTTTTGCTGGATTGCTAAAGTAACTCTCTGATCAAGTAAGTATTTCAGGTTGTGGTGATCAGTTCTTACCACAAAATGTTTATACTATAAGTAGTGCCTCCACTTGTCTATATCACTAAGCAATTCCATGTACTCCTTCTCATAAGTGGACCTACCTCTATGCTTCATAGATAATACTCTGCTGAAATAGGCTACCACCCTCCCCTTTTGCATGAGAATTGTACCAATTCCTGAGAAGCTTGCATATGCTTCAACTACAAATTCTTCAGAATAATCAGGTAGGGCAAGGACTGGGGTGTTAAACATGGCATTCTTCGGGGCAGGAAAGTAGTTTCAACCTCACCATTCCACTTAAAACTTTCCTTTTTGAAGAGGTCAGTAAGTGTTCTATATATTGTACCATAGTTGTCTACATACTTCATGTAATATTGGATCAATCTTAAGAATCCCCTCAAAGCTCTCAAGGAAGAGGGTCTAGGACACTGCACCATAGCCACTACCTTTTTTCAGAATCAGTGGCTACCCCAAGAGTGCTAATGACATGACCAAGATATTTAACCTTAGATTGACCAAATGAACATTTGCATCTCTTAGCAAAAAAGTGAATGCTCCCTCAATGTAATAAAAATAGTAGTAACTGTATATTAAGATATCATCAAAGAAAACTAGCACAAATTTACTGAGAAGAGGATGAAATACCTAATAAGCTTGGAATGTGGCTGGGGCCTTGGTAAGCCCTAGTAGCATTACTCTAATCTCATATTGCCCTAATGTGTTATGAATGTTGTCTTAAAAACATCATCAGATCATCTGATGGTAACCAACTCTTAAATCCACCTTTGAAAGTATTGTTTAACCATATAACTCATCCAATAGGTCATCAACAATGGGTATGGGATATTTTTCAGCCCTATGTAATCTACACAGAACCTCCAAGTCCTATCCTTCTTTTTCACTAACAATGAAGGTGAAGAAAAAGGTAACTAATTGTGCTAAATAATACCATGTGAAATATATCCTTCACATGTTTCTCTAACTCTTCTTTTTGAAAGTAATTGACTGTAAGGCTTTAAGCTAACATGTGATGATGCGGGCTTAAATGAAATTGAGTGGTCTAAACTCCTCACTGGTGGTAAATCTCTAGGTTCGGTAAAGATATCCTTAAATTGTTAAAACACCACTTTTATTGGTTCTTCAATGGTTTTCTACTTAGTAGTTGTGTCCATATTGAACATGAACAAGTGAGCCATCAAACTCTAATCATTCGTGATTAGTTTTCCCATCGTACCACTACTGATCATGTCAATACTTAACCCTTTCAGGTATAGCATTCAACACAACTTTATTGGCCTTCTTGCCTAAAGTTACACTCCTCTTCTCATGGTTAAACTTGGTGGGGTTGTATTTTTTTCATCCAATCATTCCCTAGGACTATATCATACCCTCCCAACTTGATAATCCTTAGATCTTCTCTGAGTAGTTTCCCTTTTCATCTTCCAGTTGAAACTAGTACATGTAAATGTACAGAACACATAGTTACCATCAACAACAATGACCCTCATAGGAGAGCTATAAGTTCCATCACATCTTGGCAGTCAATAAAGCTATGAGTGCTTTTTGAATACACCAACACAGTTAGATTCCTATTCTTAGCTATTTCCCGTACTGAATGGTGTTCACCCCAATGTAATTTCCAGCCAAGGCACTCAGATAAATAGCCTCTTGCATCTCCTCTTGGATTTATCCTTCAATTACCACATCAGATAAAGCTTGCTCCTCAACTATTTCAGTAGTTTCAGTAGGTGTTGCTCAGTCCACTTGCTCATCTTCATTGATTTCCTTGATGCAATCTAGCTGCCTATTCTTACATTTATGCCCTGGAGCATACTTATATCAACATCTAAAACAAATATGGTTGTTCTTCCTATGTTCATAGACTTCAGGACTCAACCTATAAGTGGTTGGTCTAGTGGAAGTCATAGCTGATGGTTTTGGGGTAAAACTACTCACAGGAGCCTTGATAGGCCTAGTATTAGTTTTGTCCTTCTTAAGACCTGTTCTATGGCCTTATCTTGAATCCTATCTTGTTCAATTGCAAAGCTAAGGGTAGTTTACTTAAACATCTTAATAGCATACTTGATCTCCTCTTTAAGTCCTCCTATGAAACTAGACATGAAATGATCATCATTCAAGGTGGGATTTCTTATCAACATTTGTGCTTTGAGATCCTCAAACCTTCCCAGATATTCATCTACAGATCCAGTGTGATTCAACTTGTTGAAGACTTTCACAACATCCTTCATTAAAATTTCCCCAAACCTAATACATAATTCTTCTTTGAACTTTGCTATGGTAAATACCCCTATACTCAGTACCATAGAGTTATACCATGTTTCAGTCATTCCATTAAGATATAGAGTTGTTGTTTCAACCTTCAAGTTGTCACCATTTCTATGTAAATTAAAGTATCTTTTGAACTTTTTGAGCCACACCTTAGGCTGGTGACCTTGAAATTGGGTAATTCCCACTTAGGAGGGTGGATGAGAACTCCCTAGTGCCTAAAATTCCTATGTTCTTGACTTGGAATAGGTAAAATGTCATCCTCTTGCAGAATGTTCAGATCAATAGTTGTTGACCTCCTTTCCAATGTCGTTAGCCATTCCATAATTTATTCAAAAGCTCATCTGATTCTCACCTGTGTTTCACTGATCTCACAATTACTATTAGCCAATCCTTCCATCATATCTTCATGTCGATTCAGTCGATCATTGTTGCTCCCCAAAATACATGCTAGTGTACATGGTCACACAAAAGTATAGATTATTTAAGAAACGAGTTATCGTTCCCAAGGGACTTGTGATCAAATTATATTCACTTAACTCTACAACTAAAAGTAACCAAATAACCTTTTCAAGAGTTGATGATTTAGTTAAGTAACTACTAACAATTATGCACTAAATAAAAGTAACCTATAGTGAACGACTTTGTTAATATGTTTCAAGCAAGTTTAAAAACAATTTCAGGGCTATAGCATACATTGAATATCATGCATCATATCATTAGCATAGAATTCACTTCGGTTGTTAAATTACTGGTCTATAGGGTTAATAGTATGGTTCGGGTGGTTCGCCTCTCACCGCCTACCCCAGTTAGCCATCTAACTACATCGTTGAGCGGGGATAGATAAACTAACTGGCGAGCATTTATATTTCATCCTATTTCGTAACCAAGCAAGGTGTTCGTCTGGATGTCACTCCTGAACACTAATCACCTCAAATTAATGGGTGGACCGAGCTCTCTATATCCTCTGGTCTATCTAATCCCTCCTCATTCGATTTTACGATTAGACACTAGATTTATTCTAGGGTACGCAAGCATAAAATAGTAAAACAAGAATATAGAAGTAATTTGGATTGACAACCGAAAATCAATTCCTAAAACCTCAAACATTCAACAGATAATTCATAGCTACAGCCCCAGAATTAAGGCGGTTAGCTACTCATGCTATTAGAAATCAATAATAGATAAACGTTTATACAAAATTCTAAAAAATAGAAGACTTAAGGATTACAAACTTGAATTCTTGCTCTTCCACACTCAACAAACGTCCAACGCTTAATAATGAACCCTAGGGGTCTATTTATAATAGTTAGAAAACCTAAGACCCAATCCTAAACCAACAAGGAGTCCTATTTAGTTGTATTTTCGCTAGAAAAGTCGGCCTCTCCTTAGCGTGTCGCGCCTACAGCTTGCCTCTGAAGCCTACACCCTGGTGCGTCGCTCCTCTCAGAGCGCCTGAGAAAGGCCTCTGAATTTTGGGCCTTGGCACGTCGCGCCTCTCAGAGTGCTTGAGAGGCCTCTCTGAAATTTGTCCCTTGGCGCCTTGTGTCTAGCAGTGCGCCTGGCCCTACGGCCTTCATCCTTAGCCGTTTTTCATGCTCTTTTATATCTCTTTTCTTCAAGTTGACTCCAATTCCTTTGAGAGTTCCTGAAACACCTAATCATGTGTGTAAGTGCTCAATCATCACAAGTTACACCAAAAATTAAGCTAAAGGCTAGAGATCGTCCTTTAATCTAATCAACTAATGGGCAAATATTGACAACTTAGGCATATAAATAGGCCTAAGTTCACCACCCCACACTTAGAACTTTGTTTGTCCTTAAACAATCTCTAGACTATCAACTCTTTTTCACAACCCTTGGACTTATCAACTCACCTCGAAATCAACCAAACATTTTCAATCATGATCTTGTAGTTCACAATGGATGTAACAATTGACAATTTTTACGCCAAACAACGCATGCTCAGAGAATGACCCTTTTATTATTTTTCTGGGCCAATGCAAACTCATACAAACACATCAATTATATAAACTTACACATGCCATGAATGTCGTCACTTGTTCTTGTTTAGTAAAGCCTTTCACTCAAACCACTTGCAATATCAACAAGGCCTATTTTTCAAACATCAACTCACCCTCACAAAAGAAGTTCTTACTTTTCTCAACATACCATAAGCTTGCCAATAGTGTATTATTACTTCCGCACACATTTCTTAAGGAATCAAGAGGGCTTTCAATAGGTTGTAATGTCGGCTTAAGGTAAGGGAGGGAATATTTAGGAATCATTTTAGTGACTACACCTCCCAAATGCACATATCATTTTTTGCCAACAATTTTCTTTATAGCTCTTCTTTCCTCCTAGTACACACTTCATGACTATTTACCTTTTTTGTTGCTCCATATTTGCCCTTTATTTCTTTTTCATCATATTTATTTATTTATTTATTTCCTGCCTTTGCACTAGCCACCCAAACTCTAGATTTTTAACATCCAAGTAAGGTACATATTATCCTTGATAGGATCAAGGCCAATGTTTCTAGCATAATTCTAAATCAGTCACCCTCAATTTTAGTCGAGGTGCACATTGTCGCTAAGGACCAGGGCCAAAATAGAATTTCCTTTTTCACACAATGTAGCAATTCACCCTTAGCTATATCAACCAACATTTTCCAACCCTTCTTCTCAACATAGTGCATTAAGGATTTTTCATAGGATCAAAAGACTTGGTATCAAACAACGGGTTTCGGCTTATCATGTAGTTTATCAATAAACAAGTTTAAAGGCTCAATGGGGCTTCACTAGGGATGATTTCAATGGTAGGCATACAAGTAGAGTTAAGAATTGGCTATTTCAAAGAAGCGCCTCAATCACATTCCTTAAATCATTTACGCTACTAATTTAACACACACAAGGCAAGTTCTAGATATCAAGTTAAGAAAGAACCAATCAATTCTCACCACACATGGCATTATGACACATATAAGGATATATCAACCAACATGCTCCTACAACTTGCATTACGGTATCATTACACAATTAAGCCCATTGATTTTTATTTTGAGTCAAAACTAAGAACACATGCTTCTTACAAGATCATCAATCTATTGCACGTTTCCACTTGTGACTACCCATGACGTTTGGCTAACTTTTTTGGATATAGTTTCAAAAGACTAAGGTTAGTTTCTCAATCCTACTCTTCTATGTGACTAATTTTCCCTTAAGACGGTCGTCATCCATCCATCATTGGAAACTGTCACTCCTATGACGACTCTAAGACGCAATAAAACAATAAACTAGTCCTAGTCGGTTCAAAGGGACAATCCTCAGTAAAAGTACTGAAAACAAACGCTGAGGAACCCAAAATTAAAAATTTTAACTAAAAACTAACTCTAGACTCGATAAAGTAGTAAACAGCTATATATAATCAGAGACATATTACCCCACCCCACACTTTAAAAATAAGCATTGTCCGCAGTGCATAATTAAAACAAAGTATAAGGTGAGGAATACTCCCTGGGGCTCTAGGCCTCGTCGTCACCGTGATCAAACACTATCAAGGCATTCACCTCCTCATCTACAACATCATCCTCCTCATCATCCATAGACTCGTTAGCAGTAGCCTCATCATCATCCAAAAGGTCTAAGAATGCGGGACTAGTCCGGCATAAGAATGTTGCACTCTCAGTCAAGGGGTAACGCTCCGCCATGGTCTCCATCTCCGCATCTGTAACTGGACGACCACCTATCCGCAGCTGCAATTCCGCCATCCCAAACATTCTTTCCATGACACTGTTACCACGGGCTTGCCTCTCTTGAGCAGACAAGACATGTCTATGAGATGTGTCTAGCGCCTTGGCGCAGGTCACATCAACCAACTTACCCGTCAAATCTGGGTGATAAGCAACAGTCATGTCCACTGCTTCCTCTTTAATACCCTCAGCCCTCAGAAAACGAGTTATCAACCCCTCGTAACAGAATCTCCACCTTAAATTGTTCCTAAATTTCATCCTGTTTTGCCTTAGGATCGCCCCAACATTAATGGGCATTCCCTTAATCAGCATATAGACTAACACCACCCTATCTCTTATCACCTCAGTTAAATGTTTGGCAGGCAACAACACATTACACACTATTTTCAGCCATACCCTAGCAACCTGATTAAAGTTAGAAAAATGGAGGGTATTATGCCTCCCAGCATCCTTACTCCGCTCCCACCTAGAATCGAATCAACCCCACACAAGGTATGTCGGATATCCCCATAAGGAGGTTTATCTTTCAAGTTATTAAACTCATCAGGGTCACAATTTGGGGTTCCTAACAACTCATTCAGAATTCATGCAGAAAACATGACATCTTTCTCCCTAACAGGCACAGTTTTATATTTTGTTTCAGTTAGCCAATTGGCATAAAATTCTCTCACTAACGTCAAATTGCAATCTCCTGGATTGTCAAATATAAACCTCAATCCTAAATCAATCACAGTCTGATATATAATAGGAAATTGCGACTGCAACCTTACCTCATTCACAAATTCATCGCCCATATACTTCACCTCTTGTTGACAGGCGAACCATTCCCAGCCATACCTTTCCACAGCCTTTTTACCAAATTTTTGCACCGGTTCCTGGCATTAGAGGACTCGGAAGTTTCTCTTTTTCTACTCTGCTTGGAACCCGCCATAATTTTGGCTTTTGGAGCCATCTCAACCTGTTAAGAAAAGAAAACTAAAGAAAGGAAAAAAATGAGAAAAATTATGGGGGAGAGGTCGGGTAGGGTAGTGAGGAAATGGAGAAAAAGAAAAAATGGTGGGGGAATGATGGTTTAGAAGGGGAAGGGAAGTGAGGAATTTGGAGAGTAAGTAGTGGAGGAGTGGGGAAGTGGAGAGTTTATAGGTGGTGGGGAAGAACAAGAGTTTTGTTGGTTGTTTTAATGGAGAAAATGGAAGTGTAATAGAGGAAGGAGAAGAGTTAGGGAAGAAGAATGGAGAAAAGTTTGAAGGATTTTAGGAGTTAGATCGGTTAGGATTTAAGGGAATGGGGGGAGAATGTGGGATTTGGGGGCTTTAAGGGGAGTGGGTCGGGTGTGAAATGGGTCAAAACCCGATTAAAAAAATTCTGGGCAGTAGGGCGATGGGAGGGGCGACGCGCCTCTCAGCGTGCCTGAGAGGGAGCTCTGACGTTCGATGCCAGCCAGTGCGCCTGGCTCCAGATTTTTAATTTTATTTTATTTTCGCTATTATAAGCTAAGTTGCAAAGAATGAAAAATATAATTTAACTAAAACTAAGAACTAAAATAACTTCCTAGATTCTACAAATTAAAATTATGCTAAAAATCAAAATTTCAAACACGAACTCCCTATCTATTACACATTGTTCATGGGTTGCCTCCCATGTAGCAATTGATTTAACGTCGCGGCACGATGCGGCTTGGATCATTCATCATTTAGCTCAAGAACCTCACGATCACGATCTGAATCTTCACCAAAATAGTGCTTCACTCTTTGCCCATTGACCAAGAACGTAGGGCCAGTCTCACCTTGAAGTTCAACTACCCCATGTTGTGTCATTCTAATCACTTCGAACGGGCCATTCCACATTGACCTGAGTTTTCCGGGGAACAACCTTAGTCTAGAGTTAAAGAGTAATACCTTGTCTCTCAGATTGAAAGTACGAGCCACTATGTGCCTATCATGCCTCCTCTTCATCTTTTCTTTGTATATTTTGGCATTCTCATACGCGTGGAGCCTAAACTCCTCAAGTTGATGTCGTTGGTTCACTCTCTTTTTACCGGCTAGCTCGGGGTCCAAGTTCAACTTCTTAATCGCCCAATAATCTTGATGCTTTAATTCCACCGGAAGGTAACATGTTTTTCCAAATACTATGTGATAGGGAGAGGTCCATATGGGTGTCTTGTAAGCAGTCCGATATGCCCACAACGCATCATCTAACTTCTCAGCCCAATCTTTCCTCTGCACATTCACCATTTTCTGCAAAATTTGCTTTACCTCTCTATTCGACACCTCCACTTGGCCAC
This sequence comes from Solanum verrucosum, assembly GCF_900185275.1. Taxonomy (NCBI): domain Eukaryota; kingdom Viridiplantae; phylum Streptophyta; class Magnoliopsida; order Solanales; family Solanaceae; genus Solanum; species Solanum verrucosum. The sequence continues at coordinate 875,625 of NW_026020370.1, forward strand.
TTGTTTGAGGATGGTAAGTTGTCGCAACCTTATGATGAATACCATACTTAGCAAGAAGGTTCTTAACAAGATGGTTAATGAAATGCTTACCTCCATCACTTATGATTGCCCTTGGCGTGCCAAAGCGAGTGGAGATATGCTTCTTGATGAACTTTATCACCACCATTGAGTCATTGGAAGGAAGAGCGACCGCCTCAACCCATTTGCTAACATAATCCACAGCCACAAGAATGTATTGGTTCCCACTTGATGGTGGGAAGGGACCCATAAAGTCAATACCCCACACATCAAAAATTTCCACCTCCAGAATGTTACTTAGTGGCATCTCATGTCATCTTGAAATAGTACCCAACCTTTGGCATCTATTACATCCCTTCACAAAAGCAACACAATCTTTAAATAGCGAGGGCCAAAAGAAACCAGATTGTAGTACCTTATGAGCAGTGCGCTCTCCTCCATGATGACCTCTATATGGGCTAGCATGCAACTTTCCAACACTTTGTGAACCTCATACTCCGGGATGCACTTTCTCACTATCCGGTCTACCCCTTGCTTGAACAAGAATGGTTCATCCCAAATGTAGAACTTGGCATCATGGTTAAGCTTTTTCTTTTGTTAGGTGGTAGCACCCGGAGGATAATCACCACTTACTATCAAATTCACTATGTCTGCATACCATGGCACTTGAGAGATATCCAATGCCATTAATTGTTCATCCGGAAACTCTTCCCGGATTTGCTCACCTTCATTCACATGTGAAAAATCCTCCAACCTAGATAAGTGATCTGCTATTTGATTCTCCGTACCCTTCCTATCCTTGATTTCGAGGTCGAATTCTTGGAGAATCAATATCCACCGAATCAGCCTTGATTTAGCATCCTTCTTGTTTAATAGGTACCTAATAGCTGCATGGTCAGTAAAAACAATCACTACCAAATACAATCTGAACTTGTCGAAGGCGAACACTAGGGCCAGCATTTCCTTCTCAGTCACTGTGTAATTCGCTTGAGTAGAGTCAATGGTATTGCTTGCATAATAGATTGAGTGGAACACTTTATTCTTTCTTTGTCCCAACATTGCTCTCACTGCTACATCACTTGCATCACACATGAGTTCAAATGGTAATTCCCAATTAGGGGCAATTAAGATGGGAGCCTCAATTAAGTTCTTCTTCAGCATCTCGAAAGCTTTCAAGCACATCTCATCAAAGTCAACCTTCACCTCTTTCTCCAGAAGGCTGCACATGGGTCTTGCTATCTTGGAAAATCCTTGATGAATCGCCTGTAAAAACCTGCATGACCAAGAAAACTACGCACACCTTTTACAGAAATGGGAGGGGGTAATTTTTCAATAACCTCTACTTTAGCCGTATCAACCTCCAACCAAGATTTAGACACCTTGTGCCCCAACACTATCCCCTCTTTTACTAAAAAATGACACTTCTCCCAGTTTAAAACAAGTTAGTGTCTTCACATCTAGCAAGTACTCTATCAAGATTTCGGAGACATACCTCAAAAGACTTCCCAAAGACGGAGAAATCGTCCATGAACACTTCTACAAAGTCTTCCACCATATCATGAAAAATGGCCATCATACACCTTTGAAAAGTCGTCGGTGCATTGCAAAGTCCGAATGGCATGCGTTTGAAAGCATATGTACCATACGGATAAGTAAATGTGGTATTTTCTTGATCCTCGGGTGCAATCAAGATCTGGTTGTAACCTGAATAGCCATCTAGGAAACAATAGTATACCTGCCCTGCTAACCTGTCAAGCATTTGATCAATAAAGGGAATGGGGTAGTGATCTTTCTGAGTAGCATCATTAAGTTTCCGGTAATCCATACAAATTCGCCACCTAGTCACTGTTCTAGTAGGAATTAGCTCATTCTTTTCGTTCCTTACCACAGTCATACCTCCCTTCTTGGGAACACATTGCACCGGACTTACCCACTTACTATCAGAGATTGGGTAAACAACCCCAGCATCTAACCACTTTATCACTTCCTTTCTTACCACTTCTTTCATCAAAGGATTTAGACGACGTTGATGCTGTGCACTTGGTTTGTGATCATCTTCCATGTAAATTTTGTGCATACATAACGCCGGACTAATCCCATGAATATCAGCCATTTGCCATCCAAATGCTTTCTTCCTCCGCTTCAAAATTCTCAATGTCGCCTCAACCTGTAAATCAGACAATTCTGCAGAAAGTATAACAGGAAAAGTTTCATTAGTACCCAAATAAGCATACCTTAGCTGAGCCGGCAAGGCATTTAGCTCCAACTTAGGAGCATCTTCAATTGATGGTTTTGGAGGGGGCCCTAACTCGCGATCTAAGGACTCCATTTGAGTCCTACGAGTTTCTACTACTGCTAGATTTAAGCATGATTCAGTCTCTTGAGCTTCAGCATCTCCCTCTAACTGTTGACCCACTAACACTATTTCTAAGGGGTCTTCAGGCAAAACTAATTGTGACTCTACTATGTGATCAACCACAGTAATAGCAGACAACTCTTCATAAATAGAAAGTAATTTTAAAGCGCGGTAAACATCAAATACCTCTACCTTATCATGTGCCCTAATAGTTCGTTGACCAGCTGCTACATACATCAATGCCCTACCTGTGGCCAAGAAAGGTCGTCCCAAAATGAATGGAACTTCAGAATCGGGTTCAAAGTCTAGGACAACAAAATCTACCGGAAAAATCAATGAACCTACTTGCACTAACACATCTTCTACCACCCCCTCTGGCCTAGCAATGGATCTATCTGCAAGTTGGAGAATAACAGTGGTTCGCTTTGGACTACCTAACCCAAGTTTTTGATATAAAGATAGAGGCATTAAATTTATACTTGCCCCCAAATCACACAACCCCTGGGCATGAACACTTTACCCAATTGTAATCTGCACAGTAAAACTACCTGGATATTTTAACTTTTTGGGCAGTCTGTTTTGGATCCTTGAGCTGCACTCCTCAGTAAGTGCTACAGTTTCATATTCAGTGAGTCTCCTCTTGCTGGCCACTATATCCTTCATATATTTAGCATACATCGGGATACCATGCAAAATGTCAACCAAATGTAGATTAATGTGAACTTGTTTAAGGAGAGAGAGAAACTTACCAAAGCATTCATCTTCATTTTGCTTTTTCAGCCTCTGTGGAAATGGAGGTGGTAATTTCTTTTGAGGAATGGGTACCTCAATATTTAAGCTTTTTACTACCTCTTCCACCTTCTTTTCTTTGTTTGATACCTCAGTGTCTCTTTTCTTAGGAGCTAGTTCCTCTAATTGCAGCCCACTTCTAGTACTTACCTCATGCAATTGCTTTGGATTTGGCTCAGTATCACCAGGCAGCCCGGCTTGGGGACGCAAGTTCAAAGAATTTTCCACTTGCGCAACTTGTTTCTCTAAACTCATTTGAGACATCTGGATGTTTCTAATGTTCTCATCCTGCTTATCTATTCTAGCATTTAATTTGGTCCCTATTTCAGTCATGAGCTTTTAAAGTAGCTCTTCATTTTTCATCCCCCCTTTTGGTACACTAGAATTTGAGCTTTGGATAGGTTTGCAGTATTATTGCCCAACCCCTTGAGAACTGTATTGGTTAACCCCTTGCGCCTGATTTTGGTTTTGGTTCCCACCCCATGAGAAGCTAGGATGGTTCTTCCAACTAGGGTTGTAAGTATTACCATAATTTTGTTGGACTCCACCCCTTTGCGCATTACCCACATAGTTTACGGAATCCGGGTTTGCCTCGCATTGCTCGGTTTCATGAGTTCCACTACCACATACCTCACACCAATTTGTTGCCTGTTGTACTACATTTACCGGAGCCTGATTTAGAGCTGTTTGTTTAAATTGCAATGTAATGTTATGTTGCATTGCATCTAATTTGGCATTTATGGCAGTAGCTTGATCTACATCTAAGATCCCTGCAGCCTTTTGGGTGGGGGTTTTAGACATTTTCCCCTCATACCCTTGGTTCCCTTCTGAAAGTTTATCAAGTAGGGCGAAGAACTCTTCACTTTTTATGGATAAGGCTTGTCCACTTGCTGCACTATTAAGAAGAGAATGAGCATTATAATCTAAACCTTCAAAGAAAGTGTGAGCAAGTACCTCATTGGTTTGCATGTGGTGTGGGCAAGCAATCAACATTTGTTTGAAACGTGCCCATGCTTGGTAGATGTCTTCCCCTTGCTTTTGAACAAAGTTTATTATCTCCTCCCTCAACTTCGTGGTTTTCTTGGATGGGAAAAATCTACTCAGGAACTTCTTTGCTAGATCATCCCAAGTGGTGATGGAGTTTGGTGGCTCAGAGTCTAACCAATGTCTTGCAGCTCCTAACAATGAGTGTGGGAACAAAGTCAACCTTACATAGTCTGTTGAGACTCCAATTGGGATGTATGTATTGGTGATGTCTATGAAAGTTCTAAGATGAACTTGAGGATCCACATGGGGGAGACCAGTGAATTACCCATTAGTATGGAGGATCTGTACCATGCTCTGCTTTAGTTCAAATCTACCCCCCGGTGGAGGTTTCCTAATACTGGATGTCAAGTTGGCTGTGAGTGGGACTGCCACATCACGGACTGGTCTTACGGGAACAATCGGCGGTACTCCTTGGTTATTTGGGTTCCTTGGGTTATTCACGTTTTCCAGGTTATTCACGTTGTCTTGATTATCATCATCAAAGTTTCCTGGAATACCTAACCCCAATTCTCTTTGGCGTCCCTCGTTCATTTTTCTGCGCTGGAGTAAAACTCTTTCCAATTCGTTGTAAGGTTCAACAAGATCTCTTTTCCGAGCCAGACCTGAAAATCAAGTACCTGCAATACACAAGCTAAGATCAAGTAATTAATATATGAGTATATTAAGTGTAGACTTAAGAAGATTGAATATAAATCAATTTCTAAATCCCCGGCAGTGGCGCCAAAAATTTGTTGATCCCTAAAATACACGCAAGTTTACGTGGTCACACAAGTAGTATAGATTATTTAAGAAACAAGTTATTATTTTCAAGGGACTTATGTGAAATGACCCAAAAAGTTCTTAAAAATGTGCTTCGGAAGTTACCGGAAACTTGTTTAGCTATATATATATTAAAAAAAAAACTGTTTCGTTTTTCGAAAATCCGACTTCATATTCTTGTTTAGGGGGTCAAATTGAGTGGGAAATGGGTCTAACCCAAATTTTAGAGCAACCGTATCAAAATCCGAAATTTCCAAGTGAAGCCTTTTTCGAGGGTCTACTTTGGAGGGTCATATCTCCTAGCACACAAATTATTGGGTGGCCAATAACATATCCAAGGAAATCCCTTTGAGTTAGCTACCTAACGCACTTCGTTTCACCTCATTCAGAGTTCGGACGAAGAAGTTATGCCCATTTTCGTAAAATCTGTCCGGCAGGAAAGGCAATTTCCAGTGAGCGTTTTTACTGTTCACCCGCCTCATTTTTTTTTCTAAGTGTTGGACCATTTTTCCAAAGGGCATATGTTATTTCCTATATACCATTAGTTCAATTCCCATCTCTAAAACATTTCCCAAAACAACTCTCCCATACTTAGACACATTTTCTCTCAAGTTCTCTCAAGAACCCTAATCCAAAACCTTCCTCAAGATTGAAGAGACTCTTGCTCCAAGTTCCAAGCTTCCATTGAAGACACTCTCAAGACCTTCATAAAAACTCAAGGTATGTGGTGTTGAACTCATGGGTCCTTCCACCCATAGTGCCTAGACTCTACTCTACTCACTAATTCATGGTTTAAGTTAAGATTCATAAATTAGTCTTGTTCTTTGTAATAATTTCCTGCACATTGAATTTTAAACATGAAAAGTGATTGTTTTGAGCATGTTGTGACTCTAGAACTTGAACGTAAATTTGGAATGGATGTGGAGATTTCCATGTGGTATTGTGGGTGTTAAAAAGGTGTTATTGTAGGTTGTTCACTGGTTTGGCTGCATAATTACTACCCTATTTTCCATGCTCTTTGATTCCATTACATGCCTTCAAGGTTTTTGACAAAATGTCCAACTATGGAGAATTGATGAATCGATGCTTTAAAGCTTGAGTTATGAGATGTATGGAAATCCAGAGATGTGTTGATGACAAACTAAGCTTGTGTATATGTTCATTCCATACGTGAGATTGCATTAGAGCCTAATGGGAATTTCCTATATAAAGTTTTGCATGACCATGCCCGGTCCGGGGGAAAAGAACCGGACAACCATGTGAAAGGTTTATATCTCACCACCTAGGATGCTTGGGGTGTGACCAACATCAACCATGTGAGAGGTTTATATCTCACCACCTAGGATGCTTGGGGTGTGACCAACATCAACCATGTGAGAGGTTTATATCTCACCACCTAGGATGTTTGGGGTGTGACCAACATCAACCATGTGAGGGGTTTATACCTTGCCACCAGGGTGTCCGGGTGTGAACGGCATCCCCCATCCTAAGTTGGGGTTATAGATTGGTTGGATCATGCATACACATATGATATCTACTATTAGTATGGATTTACTTAAACATGTTTTGACTTCACTTTGATCATGCATCCTCATATTGTTATTCATAATGCCTATGAAACTATTTCTTGTATTTCGATTGTGTCCTTGTCTATTGTTGTGTTGCACCCCGCATACTTAGTACATTCCAAGTACTAACGCATATTTTGCCTACATGATGTCACCATGTAGGGACCGGAGCTACTCTTGATCCTTCTCTCCATTCACGTGGCTAGTACGGTGCTTATCCGAGTTGTTGGTGAGTCCTCAATGATTCGAGGGCTATGTTATGTTTCCTACTCCTATGTTTTGAGACTTTAGCTTGCAATTGTATTTTGACTATGAGGGGAGCCGGTAGTATGTCATGGCCCCGTCCTATCTATGTATGTAGAGGTGTGCGTTGGACAAGTATTTTGTAAATGAGCTTGACTCTTGTTCTATGATGTCATTTTGAAATGGTTTGCCCTTAGTCCCTATTTCCCGTTAAATAAATGTTGAATGTACTTTCGCGACCGATGAAGTGTGATGACAAGTTTGAGAGGCTTGTTTGGGGTTCCTTCGGGTTCCTCATTCGCCATGTCACATCTAGGCCCTAGGCTTGGGTCGTGACATTATGATCAACCTATATTCACTTAACTCTACAACTAAAAGAAACCAAATAACCTTTTCAAGAGTTGATGATTTAGTTAAGTAACTACTAATAATTATGCACTAAATAAAAGTAGCCTATAGTAAACGACTTTGTTAATATGTTTCAAACAAGTTTAAAAACAATTCCAAGGCTGCAGCATACATTGAATAGCATGCATCATATCATTAGCTTAGAATTCACTTCAGTTGTCAAATAACTGGTTTATAGGGTTAATAGTATGGTCCTGGTGGTTCGCCTCTCGCCGCCTACCCCAGTTACCCATCTAACTACATCGTTGAGCGGGGATAGATAAACTAACTGGCGAGCATTTATATTTTATCCTATTTCGTAACCAAGCAAGGTGTTCGTCTGGGCGTCACTCTTGAACACTAATCACCTCAATCTAATGGGTGGACCGAGCTCTCTATATCCTCTGGTCTATCTAATCCCTCCTCATTCGATTTTACGAATAGACACTAAATTTATTCTATGATGTGCAAGCATAAAATAGTAAAACAAGAATATAGAAGTAATTTGGATTGACAACCGAAAATCAATTCATAAAACCTCAAACATTCAACACATAATTCATAGCTACAGCCCCAGAATTAAAGCGGTTAGCTACTCATGCTATTAGAAATCAATAATAGATAAACGTTTATACAAAATTCTGAAAAATAGAAGATTTAAAGGATTACAAACTTGAATTCTTGCTCTTGCACACTCAACAAACGTCCAATGCTTAATAATGAACCCTAGGGGTCTATTTATAATAGTTAGAAAAATTAAGATCCAATCCTAAACCAACAAGGAATCCTATTTTGTTGTATTTTCGCTGGAAAAGTCGGCCTCTCCTTGGCGTGTCGCGCCTACCATTGCGCCTACAGCTTGCCTCTGAAGCCTACACCCTGGCGCGTCGCTCCTCTCAGAGCGCCTGAGAAAGGCCTCTGAATTTTGGGCCTTGGCGCGTCGCGCCTCTCAGAGCACCTGAGAGGCCTCTCTGAAATTTGGCCCTTGGCACCTCACGCCTAGCAGTGCATCTGGCCCTGGGGCCTTCATCCTTAGCCGTTTTTCATGCTCTTTTATATCTGTTTTCTTCAAGTTGACTCCAATTCCTTTGAGAGTTCCTGAAACAACTAAACATGTGTGTAAGTGCACAATCATCACAAGTTACACTAAAAATTAAGCTAAAGACTAGAGATCATCCTTCAATCTAATTGACTCATGGGCAAATATTGACAACTTAGGCATATAAATATGCCTAAGATCAATCATCTATGGATTTTAATCTATCACCATCCGCCATTATTAATCTTCACGCCCAGGTGCATAATCTTGGCTCTGATAACACTTGTCAAGATCTGAACTAAGAATAAAATCAAACAACAATTTTTTAGGGACAATTTTCTGGTATATATTAATAACTTCGAACTATTACAAGTAGGAACGGAAATACGAGTACTGAATTGAACTACTCTAATAGGATGCCATAGAAGAGCTTGAGATCTGCAGTAGAAGATAAGGAAAAGAAGAATTTAGACTGAGAGAAAAGAAGAAAGAAAAAATTTGGAAAGAGATGAGAAATGAGAAAATACCAATTGATTCATTAGTTTTTCTGTCTCATGGTTGTTAACCTTATAACCACCTCGTCCGAGCTAGTAGCATTGTATCCTTTCAAGCTCATTAAGCAAATTCCAATCACATCCGTCTATTGAATATGTTGTTATTACCCAACCAGCCCCATATCAAATCCTCATAACTACAAAACTTTCTTTGCTCTTTATTAGAAGGCATAACAACTTGCTTATGTGATGTCAGGCACACATGTCCAGCTTGTTACAAGTAGTGCAAGCAGAAAGAGCATATTGTTGAACATATGCGAACATCTCATTATTCGGTCTATGACCCTACATGCGATGTGTGTAACAAATATTGCAAATCATTTGAATCACTAAGAGAGCACATTGCTGGTAAGTTATTGTGCTTAGACAATGTGTTTTTTACATATAAAAGATCTCTAAGTTTTCTTTTCACTTTAGTATTTAGGTCCATTGGTCAAAGTGAATTTTTGAAGCGTCTTTGCTGAAAGAGGCTGCATTTTGTGTCTGAAAATTTGTAGCAGCATAGACTCTCTCAACGAGCATAAGGAAATGTGTCATCTTACCACTCCTCAACCCATTGTGAGTTGATGTTTTTTTTGCTCAATGCATTCGCAAGAATTAGTTACACTTAGGATAGTGTAGATTGTAGACACGTAATTTTTGACTGAACATAAGATTTTACACCATTTTTTATTCCTTAAATATTTCTTCTAGGTCTATATTAAATATTTTATTTTTCATCGAATTTTAGTAAGTTTATTTTAAAAGATTTGAAACCTACAAAAAAATATATGTTTTATTTTAATTTTATTTTAATAAATAAGCTAGTATTTCTTAATTTTTATTAGCTACTCAAGTTTTGTTAGTTAAAAAAAAATTATATTATATTATATTATAATTAAAAAAAATAACTTCACATTACCCCCACTACCCCAACTCCACTCCACTACCCCACATACACCACTAAACTCACCCAAACACCCTCACAACCATTCTGCACAACAATACTACATATATACCAATACACACACGCACAAACCTACAAAAAAAACCCAAAAACATACAGAAAAAATGAGCACTACCAAAAACAATCCACTCCAAAAACTCATCTTTGCATCATTTTTTTCCCACTCACGCAGCACATAACAACACACAACACAAATAATCAAAAAAAAAAATAGAAACTCACGTTACAACAAGAAAAACTCCAATTTCCACATACTTATACACCCCCTCATCTGAGCAAGCAAACGGATTCAAGAAGAAAAAGAAAAATCACTCTTGCATTATATTTTGTTTCCACTCATAAACAAAGGTTAAGTTCAAGATTTGCTTTTGTGGTTTCGAGTTCGCAGTTCCTTGTAGAGATTGTTTTCTTTTCATGAATTGGTCTTCTCAAGAGGTACCATTTAATTTTTATTGTATAATTTGATTTTCATGATTATATAATACTTGATTACTATGTTATGAAGTTGTTTAGATTCTATGTGTGTTTAACTTTGACAAATATATTAAAATATATTTGAATGGATGTGTCGTTTGATTTCTCGATAATTGATTTAAATTTTTTAGATAATTTATTATTATGTTCTTATTTTAATCGGGTCACCCAGAGCATGTGTAGGCTATTAAAAATCTTTGGCAAACATTAGGAGAAATGGAATGGTAGAAAAAAATTAATCATGTATTATCTTCATAAACTAAGATCATGGTTATGTATTTTTGATGAGGACATGAAAAATAGAATAACAAGGTCGTGGTTATATGTCTCGACATAAATACTTTTTTTTTTTGGTTTAAGCAAGCGATTAAATACTTGTAATATTGGACAGATATGGAGTTTTCCTTAAGAATAAATGAATCGGAAATAGATTTCAATAAAGAATGTGGTTTCACATTTTTTTTGAGACGAACATTTACGGATGCGGTGACGAACCTTGACCAAATTGTCTTAATAATTATTTTTTCTTTAATTTAAAATAGAATTTGTAAATAAGGTTAGTGTGATGCAAAGAAGGCAGTTATGTCTCTAAACGTCAAGACCAAATATGCGGTTACGTATCTAGGTCGAGACCAAATAAAAGTTCAACAAATAAAAAATGCGAGTAAATCATGACCTATAAAAATATATCCAAAAGATAGTTAAAATAAGTATAAGTCAATAAAAGTGACTTTGCTAGAACCACGGTACTCAAGGGATGCCTAATACCTTTCCCTCGGTCAACATAATTTCTTACCCGAATTTCTAGTTCGCAGACTAAAATAAAAAGTCATTTCCTTTTGATTAGGGATTCTAAAAAGGTAACTTGGAACACCATAAACTCAATTCCAAGTGGCGACTCTAGAAATTAAAATAATCCCTAATAAATACCGTCACTTTAATTGTAAAACCCCTATTCCGAGTGTGAAAATAGGGGTGTGACATATGGCGACTCCGTTGGGGAATAACCAGAATTCGAGCTTTGTTATATTGACTTTTACTTGATTTTATTATTTTATTTCATTGAATATATTGTGTTTGATGGCCTAATGTGCTACTTGCTGCTCATTTATCGTTTTTATATTGTTGAATTGTATTAAATTTTCTTCTTTTGCACAACAATTACAAGTCTCTAAAAAACACTTCACACAGTCACAGGAATACTACAGTTATCCATCCAACTTTTTATTAAGATAAAACTTGAGTGTCTTGACACCCAGTGAAGAATCTTTAGTCACACATGTTAGACAGGGTTAGATCAGCAATGAAGTCGGAAAAGCGCTTCTACCGATAAGTTGTCCATCCCTGGCTCGAGTTGTCCACTCGGGTAAGCTAGTCTAGATATCTATCTTCTTTAGGTTTGAACCTAGTAAAACTAGAACATAGACAGGGTTACTCGTAGAAGACTCCACTTATTTGCATCATTTGCATGTGACTTAGTAAGCCTCAAAACAAGAGTTGGGTCCGTCTAGGACAAGTATCTCTCTCTTACTTGACCACTTAGCTCATTTTATGTGCTACATGAAAATACATTTATTTATAAAGTCTCTATAAATTGACTCAGTTTAGTGTGATTATTGTAATAAAAAAAAAGTTATCTTTTGATTTTATAAAAAATAAAAATAAAAAGGAGAAAACACGAAAATATTTCTTCTTATAGAAGTTATTATACATTTCTTAAAAAATAAAATAACAAATTTTGCACTACTTAATGAAAAGAATAATAATATTTTATTTAGATTCTTTTTGTGAAGTTTATAAAAAAATATTCAAAATATTTTACTTTCATAATACTTTGAAATTTGCATTTTTCAAACAAAAAGAATAATATCTCAAAGTTTTTTTTACCGTCCAATCTGGACGAACTACGCACACATAATTCTCACCTCGATGAGATATGAGGCAACCCTTTTCTAGTTCAGTGATCCTTATTTCAAATTTTTAAAAAAAAGTTTTTAATCCTTATTCAAAAATTAAAAAAAAAAAGTTTGTTTATCCTTTCTAAAAATAGGAGTTTTACCCTTCTTCAAAGAATAAAATAAAATAAAAGTTTTTACTTCATAAATCAAAACTTCTTGAACTACGTTTGACCTGATTCTTGTTTTGACAAGATACGTAGGCAGCCTTATGTTGAGGTTCAGTCCAACTAACAAAAAATCTAAAAAGTCCTCGTCACAAAAACAGGGGCAAAAAAAGGGAGGGATAAAAATTGGGATTTATTTTTTAATTTAGAAAAAAATTGACTTGGTTGGTACCAACATACTTAGGAGTGTGCATAAGAAAAAATAATAAAGTGTTAAACTATTTGGCAAGACAGACCAATTTTGTTGTGACCTATAGACTTCTTTTGGTACCTCTTGATGTATTTATGTAATACTTGAGAAACTGTTTTGCTTAAAGCTAAGGCGAAAACGAATTTGAACGCATGTTTCATGTGCATTGTGTGGTGAGCTTTATATATAAAATTGAATGACATGACTTTGTTGATCTAGAACTTTGCCGAGTGTTGGTTGAAGCAAAATTTTGAACAACATTTAATTTGAGAAAGGATTATAGGCTTTCTTTGATCCGATTGTGCCTTTCAAACCTACAGAATGACATGTTATCCATAGAACTCCCATTTCGAGCCTGAAACATTTTTATTTGAATAACCGTATTTCAGCACATATCCTTTGAGTGCATAAATGCACTATTTTTTTGTCCCACCTCCTTGAGCACACTATCAATTAGGTACACAGCGCCAAAGACCTAAGTTGGATAACAAAGTGAAAAGGTCAAACATGTGAAAGTTCAAAAAAATGAGAAAAAAAAGGTAGAATAAAAAATGAAAAAAATCTCCAACAAAAAGGAGAGAAAATGAGAAAAAAAGAAGAAGTAAATAAATGAGAAGAAGCTTTCAAGAAAACAAAGGTCAAATGCGAAAATGAAAAAATATTGAGAGCATTGCGCAAATTTTAAGGTGGAAATAGTCACTTCATCCCAAATGAATATCCTACCTCTCCCTAAGCTTACATTACAAGCCAATGACAAGTCCTACTTGATCTCCTTTTTTGTGTTCTCACATTAGTGCATACTTACATGAGGGCCAAGCATATGGTATCTCAATCTCATGCGTTGAACATCTTTCTGAGTGTGAGTGACTTTCAAAAATGTCCTACGATCTAAATTATTCTATAGTGTGTGAAAAGGGACTTCATTGTTGCGAGGGAACATGAAACATAAGAATATGAATAATTATATCCCTTAATTTAGGCAAGATGAACTAATCTTATAAATACTTAAGTATGTTTTAGATACCATTTGAAACTATAGGGATTACTCAAAGTTGACCTCAAATTTGTCTGAAAGTAGTTGAAGGTGATTCTTATACATAATACTAATTTTTGGTACCAACTAAAGTCAAAACAATCTCAATCATGGATTTCTTTCTTTCTTTCTTTTCTCCTCTAGTATTGTTTTTAGGTCTTTTGAAAAAAAATTCAGAAAAAATAAATAATAATTTTTAATTTATATGAACTATGTTTGACTTTATTCTTGTCATACAAGATAAGTAGGCAGCCCTACAATGGGCTTGGTCTCACAAAATAAAAGTTTTTATTCTTGAAAGAACGAAATCGAATCATTTTTAAAAAAATGGAAAAACTGATAAATTAAAAAGAGTTTCATAGTTCCTCAATTTAAAAATTGGACTTAATTCTATTTGTTAAAAAACTCACTATCATTACTAGGAAACAAAGACTCTAGTTTCATTTTGACATTAGAGAATAAACACCTTAGAGGCATCATCTTTTATTTTTAAGGAGCAAACACCCTAGTTGCATTGTGACCTTAGGAAACAAACACCCTAGAGGCATCAGCTTTCATTTCTTGGGAACAAACATCCCACTTGCATTTTGACCCTAGAGGTATTTTAGGGAACAAACAACATGTCATCTATCATTTCTAGGGAACAAACACCCTAGAGCTTTCGTTTCTATTAAACAAACACCCTAATTGCATTTTGACCTTAGTGAACAAACAACCCTGAGGCATTTAGGATAGAAAAACCCTTTAATCTTTTATTTTTTAGGGAACAAACACCCTAGTTACATTTTGACCTTAAGGAACAAACACCCTAATGGTATTTGAGAGAACAAACACCATATCATCATTTATTTCAATGGAACAAACACCCTAGTAGCTTAAATAATATTTTTTTGGTGGAAACTGGGGAAAAAATATTGTGGTGATTCTATTTGAAGATTTAGTTTGGCAAAATCTTCCTAAATAATGTGATTTAGTTTAGCAGGACCCGCCTGAATAATTGGACGTAGTATAGCAGGGCCCTCCTGAATAATGAGACGCAGTATAGCAGGGACCTCTTAGATAATGGCACACTAGCAGGACCCTCCTGGATAATGGGACTAGCACGACCCTCCTGAATAGTGGGACATAGTACTAGCAGGACCCTCCTGGATAATGGAATTAGCAGAACCCTCCTAGATAATGAGATTAGCAGGACCCTCCTGGATAATGGGACTAGCAGGACCCTCCTGGATAATGGGATTAGCAGGACCCTCCTGGATAATGGGACTAGTAGGACCTTCCGCAATAATAGGGCTAGTAGGACCCTCCATGACAATGGGACTAGCACGACCCTCCTGGATAATGAGATTAGTAGGACCCTCCTGGATAAAGGAATTAGCACTACCCTCCTGGATAATGGAACTAGCAGGACCCTCCTGGATAATGGGACTAGCAGGACCCTCCTACATAATGGGATTAGCAAGACCCTCCTCATAATGGGATTATCAGGACCCTCCTCATAATGGGATTAGCAAGACCCTACTCGCAATGGGATTAGCAGGACCCTCCTAAACAATGGGAATTAGTGTAGCAGGACCCTTCCTTTAATGGAATTAGCATGACCCTTCTCATAATGGGATTAGCAAGACCCTCCTCACAATAGGACTAACAGGACCTTCCTCACAATGGGATTAATGGACCCTCCTAAACAATGGGAACTAGTGTAATAGGACCCTCCTAAACAATGGGAATTAGTGTAGCAGGATCCTCCTAAACAATGGGAATTAGGGTAGCAGGACCCTCCTAAACAATGGAAATTAGTGTAGCAGGACCCTCCTCATAATTGGATTAGCAGGACCCTCCTTATAATGAGACTAACAGGACCCTCCTCATAATGGGATTAGCAGAACCCTCCTAAAAAATGGGAATTAGTGTAGCAGGACCTTCCTAACCAATGGGAATTAGTGTAGCAAGACCCTCCTGGACAATGGGAATTAGAGTAGCAGGACCCTCCTAAACAATGGGAATTAGTGTAGTAGGACCCTCCTAAACAATGGGGACTAGTGTAGCAAGACCCTCATGGACAATGGAAATTAGTGTAGCAGGACCCTCCTAAACAATGGGAATTAGTGTAGCAGGACCCTCCTAAACAATGGAAATTAGTGTAGCAGGACCCGTCTAAACAATGAAAATTAGTGTAGCAGGACCTTCATGGACAATGGGAATTAGAGTGGCAGGACCCTCCTAAACAATGAGGTTTAGTGTAGCAGGACCCTCCTAAACAATGAGAATTAGTGTAGAAGGACCCTCCTGGAAAATGGGAATTAGAGTATCAGGACCCTCCTACATAATGGGATTTAGTTTAGCAGGAGCCTCATAAACAATGGGAATTAGTGTAGCACGACCCTCCTGGATAATGGGAATTAGAGTAGTAGGACCCTCCTAAACAATGAGAATTTGTGTAGCAGGACCCTCCTAAACAATGGGATTTAGATTAGCAAGACCGTCCTGTACAATGGGATTAGCAGGAGTCTTCTACATAATGGGATTTGGTTACTTTCTCCTAGGATAAACACTTCGTAGTCAAAGACCGTTAATTTTTATTCTTCTTTTTTTTATTTTCTTATTTACATTTTCTAATAACTCACAAATTTTTCCAATGAAAATTGGGACAAAAATTTTGTTTATTTCTTTTGTTTGTGATGGTTTTAAAATTTCTTCAAGCGAAACATGGATTTGAAATTCAAGAACAATTTCAACTCTTTTCAGAATGATCAATCCCATGATAGCCAGAATCAGCTTCTTTAATGCATGTAGCAGCCTGACTTCCTGACATCTATTTTATTCAACTACTGATCAACAAAACAAGCAGGCCATCAAGAACATTTTCAAATTGTCATTTTGAATAGTGCCAAAAACTCACTCTAAGTGGCAAGTTAAGCCTCAAATTCAATTCAAGATCAGGATACTCACCCAAAAAATTCAAAGTGATATCTAAAAGTCAAAGACTCATGTGTAGACTCAAGAGAAGGTGCATAGATAGGAGCTCATACTTTTGTTTTTCCTTTTAACTATTAGCTTTCATTTTTTTTAATGTAAGGATAGGAGCCGCGACCTGGAGCCTAGATGCAACCTCACTTAACTTCAAACTGATCACCTCATCTCCTTGAACTACACGTGACATGATTCCCTTATAGCCCGGCATATGTAGGATGTCCAAAACAAGGACTCGGTTGCAAATTTATTTTCTTTCAAATAAGTGTCCGGTCAAAATTTGTCGCATTGTCTACTTCTTTCTCTGAAAACTCTTCGTGTTTCTAGTCAAAGAGAGGCAAACTATAGACACGGAATTTTTGACAGAACATAAGGTTTTACGCCATTTTTTATTCCTTAAATATTTCTTCTAGGTCTATCTTAAATATTTTATTTTTCATCGTATTTTGAGGAGTAATACCATACTCTTGGATCCTTTTTGAAATAAGATCCAACAGTTTTTGCCCATATAATATTTTTGTTTTGGGATCCTTTTTCATTAATTTATCCCAAAAATTATTATAAAAGGTCCAGTATAAGTAGGGAATTTGTTCCTCGGTGAATCCCACTTCCGGGGTCCATTTGTTAATCCATGGGACAGAGAATTCGATGAAGAAATAAATCTGGTCTATTTTGTCTTGATAATATATATGATCTATGTTGTATAACTCATTAAAGTCTGGAGAAACTTTAACCCATTCTTTATATAATTTGAGAAAATAGTTGGACCATGGTATGACCATCAATTTAAAAATCAATTAGGAATTGGTCCTGCAAATATCTTTGCACATACGTATATAAACCATGTATGTTTGTGTGTCTCATTATTATAACAGAGGACTTTATCAAAGGCCTGAATGTAGTCCTAATATGTGAAACTCATAGCTATTTTATTTAGTCTGATCTGCCTTTCTTTCATGGTGGAGATACCCCAGTCTTCAACAGCTATAATCTGTTTAATTATCATTTTTGAGAAGTTATAAACATTCTCACTGGTATTGTAGCCTAAAAAGTGTTGGAATTCAACACTACCAGTACCTATCAGAATGGTTTCATAATACGATTGAGTTTTGTATGACTCACCCGGAAAATATATACCATTGATTAGGTATCTTTGGAATATCTTCCAAGGTTCTTCTTTTCTTTGTATCTCAGAGTTCTCTAAAAGAAATATCATTTCTTTTTTCGATACCTTTTCATAAGACTTGATATCATCATTGTCTTCTTTGGCTATTGATGCAAAAGTATCATTTTGCTTTTGTGACAGATAAGCCAGCAGATGTGCCTATAATGGACTGTCTTCTGGGATATCTGAGTTTATCAAACTCATTCATCTTCTATGTATGACTAGGAGTTAGAAGTGGATCCGTATGACGATCCTAGGAATGATCTTCCCCTTCCTCTTGTATTATTTCCCCTACCTCTGCCCTTGGTAACCGAAGGAGGGTCCATCCTGCAAATATAACACTTTGTTTTATTCGGATGTATCATAGTAGTCACTATAATAATTACCCTCATCGATATCGATAATTTCTCAATAATCATGTATAGAGAAATCTTCTCTAATGATATCGTTGATAATTTCACATAGAATTAATTCCTGCAAATCTCTATTAAGAGTAATTATTTTTAAAATGGTAACTAAAGTTTTCTCATCAAAGAAAGCAGTATAAAAACTCATTATGAATTTAAATATTCTCTGGATAGAAAATCCGGAAGAGAGTTATCACTTCCCTTTTTATATTGGATCTCAAAATCAAAGGGGGCTAACTGAGCCTGCCACCTAGCAAATATTAATTTTGATGCATCATGTTTAAAATCTTTGTTAAACATATATTTAACAGATTGAGCATCAAATTTTATCAAAAACTTTTGATTATATAAATCATCCTGAAATTTTAACATGCATTTAACGATGGTTAAAATTTCATGAGCCACCGTAGCATACTTCTTCTGGGCCTAGCTCCATTTCCCATAATGAAATCTGATCAAATATTCATTTTTGTCATTGGGATTAATTTGTTTTAATATCCCACCATAATCAATATTAGACGCATCTGTCTCAAAAAAACATTTCCAAAGAGGGTTAGCAAGAGTTAAGCAAGGTAAAGACTGAACACGAAGTTTAATATCCTTTACCAAAGTGGTATGACTATCAGTCCAAGGTGATTTATGATCCTTTTTCAGCCTGTCGTATAAAGGGGCCAAATCACGAGATATTTTTTTATGAAAAGGGGATATGTAATTTAAACTCCCTAAAAATCTTTGCAATTGAGTTCTATCAGTGATAAAATCTGGAAATTTTGATGCAAAATCGATAGATCTTTGAATCGGGGTAACTTTCCCTTGACAAATATGATGTCCTAGAAATCGAACATCAGTTTGGAACAAACTCATTTTTGATTTAGAAATGACCAGATCATTTTATATAACAATTTTCTTAAAGATATCAAGATGCTTAAGATGCATTTCAAACATTTTTTAGAATACCAAAATATCATCAATATAAACAATGATAAAATCCAAATATGGGTTGAAAATATCATTCATGATTTTCTGAAATTCAGAGGGAGCATTTTTCAAATCGAATGGCATAACATTCCATTCATATTGTCCAAATGGGACATTAAAAGTTGTTCTATAAGCATGCTCTTTAAATATTTGGATCTGCCAATATCCTAATTATAAATCAAATTTTGAAAATATATTGGCATCATATAATCTAGACAATAAATCTCTTTTGTTTGGAATATGATACCTAATCCATTTTAAAAATTTGTTTAAAGGTTTATAATTGATAACCAATCTAGGGACACCTCGTTCCCTTTCAACAGAATTGTTAACATAAAATGCAGTACAAGAACAAGGTGATTTTGAAGGTTTTATCAAATCCTTTTGTAACAAATAATCAATTTCCTTTTTGCAGAATTCTACCAATTCGGTGTTCATCTGACAAGGATGAGATTTAGTAGGAATATCATTCTCAGAGAAATCATCTTCATATGGAAGAGTAACAAATGCTTTTTCCAATTCCAAAAAGCACTAGGATGATCAACACAAATATCAATAGCAATTTTTTCAGAAATTAATTTAATTTTTTCTTGTACTTTGGTAGATTTAAAGTATAAAATATATTTATACTAAATAATTCTAGTTGAAAAGAATCAACATGCCTTTGTTTCATATTAATCAAAGCACTAATATCACGAGAAATAGGGTCAGTGATAAAAGTATAACTAATATCTCTGTCTTCATAAGTAGCAGAAAAACCTTTAGCATTTATGCTAGTAAAAGGATAAATAGCATTTATAAAACGGGTTCCAAGTATAATTGGAGGGTATAACTGATTTTTTATCAAGGAAAAAAAATGCAGAATGCATACTTTATTTTGGCAAATGTGAGTATTAGGTAATTTATACTTTATATCTAAAGCATGTCCAGAAGCAGATTTAACCATATGAGTTATTTTTTTCAAAATATTTAGTAGGTACAAGACCTTCATGAATACAACGAACATCGGATCCACTATCAATCATAGCAATATCAGTTATTAAAAAACTATTATTAATCAATATGGTGCATTTAACATACCATTTATGAGCAGAAACAATTTGCATCATTCCTATAAACATACCTTGTCTAGGATCAAGATTAAAAGGTTTTGCAAGAGTATTACTTCAACAATATTTTTACCCTTGTTATTAACAATTTCTATCTGAGTATGACGATGATCACAAATCATTTGATTTTGTTTAAGAGATTTAATCTCATTTTTCAAATTTTCAATTTCATTTTTCAAATCAATAGGTTTTGCGCTAAAATATGACAACTTTTTATCAAGAAATTCTTCTAAATCATAAATCAATTTAAATTTAAAATTCTGAATCTCAGGGGGCCTTTGCACATGAGTAGAAACTTTCGAATCCTTTTTAGAAGTAGAAGTTTTATCAGAAGTTTTTAAATCATTTTTATTTGAATTACCAAAGCAGTTAATTCATTCAATTTTTTATCAAGAGAACTAATATGTTCATCCAAAACTTTAACATAAAGTCCCAAATAATTATTTTGAGAAATCAAATTATTAATCTCATTGATGCTGACTGCCGCAACATCTTCTTCAACAAATTTTTGAAAGACAGTAAAGGTGATACCTGTATTATTTGGTAAAATAAAAAATGACTGAGGTGGATAAACTGCCTTAATAATATTACCAGATCCATCTTTATAAGATCATTCAAAAACATTGATGAATAAAGGTAAATAAGTGGTTATAAACCAGGGTACGAAATGCATAATTTGATTATGAAGAGCACAAGTTTCATAAAATTCTTTAGAAATATTATTTAAATCATCGGCACTATAAGTGTCAAAAAACCATGTTTTAAACTGGTTCCATTTATCACTCAAAAACTCATTCTGAATGTACTTTCTTGCCAGTGAACCTGTACTAAAATCTATTTGGTGTACATTCATCATTAAGTTTTATTGGGATCAAAATCCATTTCGGATACATAAGAAATATCCTTTCAGAAATATCAGAAGAATTATCATTAGCCTGAACAACATTCATTCGAGGATCAATTTTGATTTTATTGACAAGTCTATTACTTTGATCCTCAGATATAATCGAAGGTATGATATGTAAAGAAGCAGCACGGTTACGAGCCGGACCATACATAGGTTCAATTGAAGATATATGATGAATAGCAGGCAATCTTCTATCAGAAAATGAATGTCTATTATAAGGAACACTTTTATCATCAAATTGAATGCAAATACTTCCATCAGGATTTTGTGTAATATGAGAATACTCAGAATTAGTCACAACATTTGACATCTGACTAGGAGATATAATAGAATCCAAAGTCCAAGTAGTTGAAAAATTAATTTCTTCCCATATTATAGGTCTTCTACTAAAATAGTTTGATCAGATGTGTCATATAACTTACATCTCTAGTTTAATGTTGACAGTAATTTGAAATAAATTCTATAAGATAAACAAATTAATTTAGATCCAGGTGCATAATTATAACCATGCGTTTTAACGTTTAAAGTTAAAGCATCAAGAATATTAGCATCAGTTAAGGATAACTGCTAATTAGGCTGAGTATTAAAATATACCGGGCCATATGCCACAGTGGATTCAATCGAACCCATCAAAGATTGTCTAAAATTTAAATTTCTAGCATCACGAAGAGCAGCTAAAAATGTCTCAGGTAACCCTTTAAGAGTTAACAGTTTAAAAACAATTTGAACCATGCCAATATGCAAAAAATTATATTGAGTTTTATATAAATCAATATCTCATTTATTTAATAAACGAATAGTCTATTCTGACAAATTTAATGCCAAAGATTGCTCAGTTGTTTTAATTAATTATTTATTAGATATTCTATCAAACCAACCATAATCATAAATAGGATTATACTTATGTTAAGCTGATAGGAGTTTGCACTCAAGAAGCTATAAATTTGTGCAATGAATTGATGTTATCTAGACAACTTAAGATGGATAAGCTTTAAGAAAGATCTCAGTTAGGAGACTTTTGTACCTAGTTCGATTTACCTGATACTTCTGCTAATAGCAAGAAGAAGAAACATAGAGATTCTAGATATAAATCTAATAGGAAAAAGAGATCTAGATATAAATCTAAGGAAGAGCGTGACGCTAGAAAAGCCTTTCGTAAGTCTAATAGATTTACCAAGAATAGGTCTAAGCGGGAGTTTGCCAAAATCAAGTGCTATAAATGTGGAAATTTCGGTCACATAGCACCCAATTGTAAGCTTGAAAAGCTGAAAACCTTAGAACTTGATGAAGAAGTTCATGATAAGGTTTATAGTTTCTTATACACTTCTGGTTCTGAGTTTGATTATGATTTTGATTCAGGTTCTAAAGAAGAGATTGATTTGCTTGACTTATCTGATAGTAATCAACATGTTAATATGAATACTTGCAATGCTTGCCATAGTGATATTTGTTCTGGTGAAAATGATGAATTTTATAAATTGCAATCTTAATTTGAAGATTTGAATATCAATACTATTACATCTGATAATGTGATAAAACTTTTAAAAGAAGTTACTGATAATGATCTTCGTGAAAAAATTATTCATCTAACGGCTAATAATAATGCTAGTTCAAGTTTTTCAAAAAATTCAGAAAAATAAAAGAATGATTTTAAATTCGAATATTTTGCACCTTATTCTTTGTCTGAAATTAATAACAGACTTAATAAACAAACTACTCACACTAGAGATTCTTCTTTTGATAATTTGAAAAATGAGATTAAATCTCTAAAACAAAATCAAATGATTTGTGATCATTGTCTTACTCAGATAGAAATTGTTAATAACAAGGGTGAAAATATTGTTGAAGAAAATACTCTTGCAAAACCTTTTAATCTTGATCCTAGACAAGGTATGTTTATAGGAATGATGCAAATTGTTACTGCTCATAAATGGTATGTTAAATGCACCATATTGATTAATAATAGTTTTTTTAATAACTTATATTGCTATGATTGATAGTGGAGCCGATGTTAGTTGTATTCAAGAAGGTCTTGTACCTACTAAATATTTTGAAAAAACAACTCATATGGTTAAATCTGCTTTTGGACATGCTTAAGATATAAAGAATAAATTACCTAATACTCGCATTTGCCA
Source organism: Solanum verrucosum (assembly GCF_900185275.1). Classification (NCBI taxonomy): domain Eukaryota; kingdom Viridiplantae; phylum Streptophyta; class Magnoliopsida; order Solanales; family Solanaceae; genus Solanum; species Solanum verrucosum. Next base: position 898,824 of record NW_026020370.1, read on the forward strand.
AAATAAAGCATTCTGCATTTTTTTCTTGATAAAAAATCAGTTATACCCTCCAATTATACTTGGAACCCCTTTTATAAATGCTATTTATCCTTTTACTAGCATAAATGCTAAAGGTTTTTCTGCTACTTATGAAGACAGAAATATTAGTTATACTTTTATCACTGACCATATTTCTCGTGATATTAATGCTTTGATTAATATGAAACAAAGGCATGTTGATTCTTTTCAACTAGAATTATTTAGTATAAATATATTTGATACGATGGTTCATGAGCTAGTCTCGTGAGGCTTCTAGGAGAGTCAAGGATCTATCCAAAAATAAAAATAGTGAAGTTAGGAATAGGATCATGCTAGCAACTTGGTATTTCGACTAGGATTTTGATGAGAAGAAGCTTACTTTTCCTCCTCGACACTTGCAATTGCACAAGAAACTTGGGATTTTGGTAGGAGGAGCTCGCATGTCCTCCTGATCATCCCTCACGTCGCGAGAGCACTAGTGAGTCATACATTTTTTTCATTACGAGTTTGATTTCTCTTGTAAAGCTTTCTACAAATTCTAGGTCATATTAAAAGCGCCAAAAATGTATTTTGAAGGGGGGCACACTATTTTAGGAGTCAAGAGCACGTAAGGATCTAGGGATAATGAAATTTGGCGACGAGTTTCCCCTTCATTCTTTCTTTCTTGTTGATTATGAATTTTGGTTTTGTATTTTGAGCAATATTGTAAGTAGCTTAATGTTATGAACGAAGATGTTTGAGGGTAAATTAGTAATTACCTTTGTTTGGGACGATTCTAGAAGAATTAAAGATGTTAGTTTAATGTTAAGTAGTTGGGTCTGTAGTTTATATATTGTCAATTAAGTTCTGTAATTATTTTATCTTCCGTCCCTCCAAGTGGCCCTAGGAGTAGCTTCCACGTATCTTTTCTGTTAGATCCCCATTTTATTTACAGTATTTCTTTCCTTTGAAATTATGCTTAATGAAACCTAGCTTTTACCCTTTTATTCTTTTGCATTTAGCTATTTCCAATAGCCTTTGCTACAATTGGTATTAGAGTGGTGACGATTTTCCATGTCGACGATTGTAGAATCTCAACATACTCATCAAGTTGACGATGATGGGTTTAAGCACATAGAAACACAAATGGTTGCATATATGTTGGATACTCAAAAACGTTTTGAGGTCATGGAAGTAGCTCAGGCTAAGATAGATGTTGAATCGAGACAAAACCACATCGACAACAATTGTCATGTTGAGATGTTATTAAACCACTCGAGTAGGATCGTAGATCTGAGTCTTTGGTTAGGACTCCAGCTCCAACGTTGATGCTTACTGGTGTAACATCAATGGAACACGGTGAGTCCTCAGTTGGGTGTAACATTCGTTCTTCTACTTCTCCATTCACACCCACTAGTGGTGCCCAGTTATTTCCTCCTCATGGTATAGGAATGACCGTTACCCCAGCTCTCTTCAATCCACGAAATATCTCATCCTTACCACCGGCCTCAACCCTCTTTCCTGGTAACCCTAGTTTTCCATCTATCTCGATCACTAATTTTTCCTCTACCCCTGTGCAAGTTTCCCTCAAAAGCCCTCTCTCAGTCCCTACTTCTTCTGCTACAAATGTTACAACAAGTTTCCTACCCATTTCTCTCCCTACTTATCAACAATCTTACTTCACTTCCCAACCCAATCCCAATGTTTTCCCATCCATACAACCAACTTCGTTCTTCAACCATACCACAAATCTTGTTCCTGTTGTTTTACCCTTAGCCCAAACCTGTCACGCCTCGAAGCTACCACATGGACATGGACCTAGGATCACGAGTGACCCCAAGCTAACCTTGAACTGGCATATCATAAGCATACTTAAAATTTTACTGAAATACTATGCGGAAGCATAAGACATGAGATAAACAAAAGTGATGTGGAATACCCATATACTATCTGAATATATGAAAATTGAGTGTTCAAACAACAACTGATAAGTCAAACTCAAATACTAAAGTTGAAACTAACGATCTCTGAAAATAGCCTCTAACTGACTAGAAATGTTGGGACATGCCCCAGCTAAATCTAGCAAAAAATGAAACTAAAACTACAAGTAAAGGAAACATGTATGTCGTCCTCGAGAAATAAGGACTCACCACTGATGTTGCTGCACTGGAGATCGGGAAACAATCTATGTGTGATCTGGAGGCTGAGGGCCTGAACCTACATCACAAGAAGATGTAGCGCAGAGTATGTTTCAGTACTTGAAAGGTACTAAGCATGCAGGATAGAGTAACCTGAACAATAAACATAATTGAACAAAGCATATACCTGAGCAATAAAAAGAGATAAAAATGATACTAGACTGAGAATGTTGAACATGAACTAACTGAATGTAATGACCAGGTTTATAACATGCTGACAACTGAAATCTGACTGTAACTGATAACATGGTCAATTCAATAGAATCTGACTGGATTGTGGGAGCTACTAATAACCGACATAAAACCACATGAGCTAAATGTGAAGTCTGATGTATACACCCCACCAAGAGGACCCAATATACCCTGCCAGAGGTATAGAGGCATGACTGACGTGATCACTAAGTATAATGCCCACATAGGGGACTTACCTATGGGGCACGTAGTTCTGGGATGATGAGGGTGACTGACCCTAGTCCACTCGATATTAAGCTACTCCCAATTGATTATGTAATTAACAATTTATGACTGAATTTCTGTAATACCGGATAGCTCAAAATACTGACATGCAAACTGAGAATGCAACATTAATATGATTATAATGAAACATTCAAAAATTAAGGCATGTATATATATCTGAAATAACTAACATAGCATGTGTAATTCATAAACTAAAAGAACTACATTGCTAGTGTTCTTAATTTATGAAAGAATTTACACAAAGCAATACTAAATTCATGACAATCTGATTTGGATCATTCTAACAGCTAAAACCCAATAATTTCTAACATTTAAGAAACCCTAGGTCTAGGTAATATTAAGGGAATCAAGATTCTGACTGAAATCTAGGGACCTAATGGGTGAAAGGAACCCACAAGTGAAATCCCACATACGTGGTGACAAAATTCACGGAGAAATATTTCGATTTTGGGGCTGGAACTGATGAAAACTCATTGCGTTCTTGGAAGGGTTTGGGTTGCCTCTTTTCTCCTCTTTTGTTCTAAGTCTGATGAATTTTTAGTGAATGAACCGCTTAGGGAAAGATCTGACTAATTTACTAGGCTTAAATTGACCAAAACTACGTAGTTTAGAAATCAAATGATGTAGTTTAAGTGCCCAACGCATAGAAAAAAGACCTAAATGACTCTAACTTAAAAGCTATCGAAGTCCACCCACGGAGGGACCTATGGTCTGTGGGTTGACCTAACAACCCTAGGTAGGGGTCGTCGGTCAAGTCTTGCCGATAGTGCTTCACTGAAATGATCGTAACCTTTTACTCAGAGATGGGATTTTAGCAAACTCAGTGGCATTGGAAAGAGAATTCAATTATCTTTCATTTCATAGGTCATAGGCCACCTAATTTCTTTTGTGCTAAGAGTTATGACCGTTTGAAGTTGACCCATCAGCAATTTTCCTCTAATTGGCTACTCACCCTCACCTACGGTCTATAGGTCCAACCACGGATCATACTGCTTGACCGTGGGTGGGATCAGCGACTATAATGATTTGGGTCTTAAGGACGGAACCCCACTTATGGTCCGTCGTCCTACATACGGTCCGTGGGTGGTTCCGTTGGTACTGGCACCAATTTTTTCTGAAAACTAGGATTTTCTTCATTTTGGGACCCGAGGTGTTACATTATCTCCCCCTTGGGAACATTCATCATCGAATGAAGACTAAACTAGCTGAACAGGGAGGGAAAGAGCTGCAACCCTACCACTAAACACTAGTAACTGATTTCTGACTAAACTAAGTTCCAAAAAAATGCAAATACGCTGAAAATAAAAGTACAAACTGAAGGAACATGATACTAAGACTAAAGCTACGCATGAATGAATGAAAAACTGAAGAGGAACTGAACTATTACCTCAAGCTAGAGTGGAATCGGAAGGAAAGAGATTAGGATACTTAGCCTTCATGACTGCTTCTGCTTCCCAAGTAGCTCTTTCTACGGATTGACTCCTCCACAAAACCTTAAGTGAAGCGACTTCTTTGTTTCTCAACCTTCGAACCTGATGATTAAGAATCTCAACTGGGACATCCTCATAAGTGAGACTATGTTTCACAGCCACACTTTCTAAAGGTATTATGGATGCTGGATCACCCACACACTTTTTCAACAATAAAATGTGAAAGGCTGGATGCATCGCTGCTAGTTTAGCTGGGAACTCTAACTCATAAGCCATTTTTCTAATTCTTTTCAAATTCTTGTAAGGGCCTACATATCTAGGACTGAGCTTCCATTTCTTGCCAAATCTCATCACCCCCTTCATAGGTGATACTTTCAGGAAAACTTAGTCATCAATTTGGAACTCCAAGTCTCTTCTCCTTACATCTGCATAAGACTTCTGGCAACTCTGGGCTGTCTTAACTCTATCTCTAATGAGCTAAAAATTTTCCATGGCATCATGAACCGAATTTGGCACTATCAAGGCTGTTTCACCTACTTCAAACCAACCAACTGTAGATCTACATCTACGTCAATACAATGCCTGATAAGGGGACATCGGAATGCTGGAATGGTAACTATTATTGTAGGCGAACTCTATAAGAGGAAGGTGATCATCCCAACTACCCTTGAAGTCGATCACACAAGCTCTCAGCATGTCCTCTAAGGTCTGAATGGTACGCTTTGCTTGAGCGTCGATCTTTGGATGAAATGTTGTGCTAAGAATAACCTAAGTACCAAGACCTTTCTGAAATGACTTCCAGAACTGAGATGTAAGCTGAGGACCTCTATCTGAGATGATAGACAAAGGAACTCCATGCGACCTGACAATCTCATTAATTTAAAACCTAGCGTAGTCCTCCGCCGATTCTGTAATATTAACAGCCAAAAAGCATGCAGACTTAGTAACTTTGTCAACTATCACCCAAATGGCGTCATGTTGTCTGCGAGTACGAGGTAAACCGGTAATGAAGTAGATGTTGATCACTTCCCACTTCCAAGTAGGAATGTTGATCTCTTGAGTCATACCTCCTGGTTTCTGATGTTCTACCTTCACGTGTTGACAATTAAGGCACTTAGCCACAAAATCTTATATATCCCTCTTCATGACATTCCACCAAAAGACTTTCTGCAGATCACGGTACATCTTAGTGGCACCTGGATGAATAGAATACTGGAGTTATGGGCTTCTGCAAGAATCTGCTGTCTCAACTCAGCCACCTTAGGAACGCATAAACGACCCTGATAGCGAAGCACACCATCTCCCCCTTGGGAGAAAACCTCAACCATCTGTTGATGAACTGCACCCTTTAGTTGAAGCAATATAGGATCACTGTCTTGTTTTTACTTAACCCGCTACCAATGAAGATTCTGACCTATTCTGAACTGTTACACCATCATCTAATATGCTCATGAGGCAAACTCCTAAAACAGCAAGCCGGTGAACATCCTTCGCTAATTCCTTCCTTTCTTTCTCAACATGCGCTACACTACCCATAGACAGTCTACTAAGAGCATATGTTACTATACTGGCCTTACTAGGATGGTAAAGCACATTCATATCATAATCTTTGAGGAACTCAAGCCATCTCCTCTGGCGAAGATTCAACTCTTTCTGGGTGGACACATACTGAAGGCTCTTATGGTCTGTGAACACATCTATGTGAACACCATACAAGTAGTGTCTCTAAATCTTAAGTGCAAACACCACTGCTGCAAGCTTGAGGTCATGAGTCGGATAATTCTTCTCATGCACCTTAAGATATCTAGAAGCATAAGCTATGACCTAACCTCGATGCATCAACACACAACCTAGGCCGACTTTAGATACATCACAAAAGATCACATAACCGTCTAAACCCTCTGGTAGAGTCAAAACATGAGTTGTAGTTAACCTAGTTTTCAGCTCTGTGAAGCTTTTCTCACAATCATCTGACAATTGAAACTTAACCTTTTTATGTGTCAACATAGTCAATGGGGAAGCTATTGATGAAAATCCTTCAACGAACCTTCTGTAATAACCAGCCAAACGCAAGAAGCTTCTTATATCTATAGGAGAGGTAGGTCTGACCCACTGTTTCACTGCTTTTATTTTCTGAGAATCCACTTGGATCCCTTCGCTAGACACAATATGCCTAAGGAAAGCAACGGATTGCAACTAAAACTCACATTTGCTAAACTTAGCAAATAACTCGCGATCTTTGAGAGTTTGCAGGACAACTCTCAAATGAGTCACGTGTTCTTCCTCATTCCTAGATTAAATGAGGATATCATCAATAAAGACGATAACGAACAAGTCAAAATACTGCTTGAACACTCTGCTCATCAAATCCATGAAAGCTGCAAGAGCATTGGTTAGTCCAAATAACATAACTATAAATTCATAATGACCATACCGAGTTCAGAAAGCTATTTTTGAGATGTCACTATCTCTAACTATAACTGGCAATCTTTGAGATTTTGCAGGACAACTCTCAAATGAGTTGCATGTTCTTCTTCATTCCTAGATTAAATAAGGATATCATCAATAAAGACGATAACGAATAAGTCCAAATACTGTTTGAACACTCTGCTCATCAAATCCATGAAAGTTGTAGGAGCATTGGTTAGTCCAAATAGACATAACTACAAATTCATAATGACCATACCGATTTTGGAAAGCTGTTTTCGAGATGTCACTATCTTTGACTCTAAGCTTATGATAACCGGATCTGAGGTCTATCTTTGAGAAATGACTAGCACCCTGAAGTTGGTCAAACAAGTCATCAATCCTGGGGATGGGATACTTATTCTTGATTGTGACTTTGTTCAACTACCTATAGTCAATGCACATCCAGAGAGAACCATCTTTCTTTTTCACGAATAATACTGGTGCACCCCATGGGGAAATACTAGGTCTGATGAAGCCTTTATCTAGAAGGTCTTTCAACTGCTCTTTCAATTTCTTAAGATAAGTTAGAGCCATTCTGTAAAGAGGAATAAAAATAGGCTGGGTATCTGGAAAGAGATCAATTCCAAAGTCGATTTCCCTTTCAGAAAAAACTTGATATATCGTGAGTTTACGATATTTCTAATAAATTTAACTTACAAGTTGTGTGTCTCTATGGCCTTTTTGTATTGGTTTTTATGTGTTTTTATCATATTTTGCAGGAAATATGTTCAGGCGCAGAAGTAAAGAGACAGATGAAACAAATGCAGAAAAGGGCATCTACGGAGGTGATCTACGGACCGTAGGTCCATTGACGCTCCATAAATGGTGATCGTAGATCAGCAGGCAAGGCATGGAAGGAAAATCAGGGAAATCTGACCAAGTGTGGAACCACGGTGACCATTGACGATCCATAGATAGATCTATGGACCATACTATTGATCCATCGATTGATACTACGAGGTTCCAGTACCTAATTTTTGAAGATTCTAAGTGTGGAGCTATGATTGACGGACCGTAGATCGATCTACGGTCCGTATTGCAGCTTCGTCGTTTGCTTCATAGAAGCTGATTTTTGGAAGTTGAAAATATTTTCTAAGTCCTGGCTGACGAAAGGGACTCACGGACCGTAGATCCATTGACGGCCCGTGAGTCAGTCTCATGGAATAAAGACGCGTGCCTAAACAAACTTTCATTATTTTGTTTCCCTTTTAATTTAGGACTTGTTTTCTATAAATAGGGCTTGTAAACCTCGTTTTTGGGGGTTGGTTTTTATTACTTTTATTCTAGTTCTTGACTTGGGAGATAAACTTGCAACTTGGGCAATTATTAATTTCCTAAGATCGTTTTGAAGATTTTGGAGTTGCAATTTAAGTTGAATTTCTGAGTTTATTATTCTTCTTACGTAAGTTCATAATTTTTTCATCTAAAACAATGAATTGCGTTCATATGATTATGGGTAACTAAACTCCACAACTAGGATTGTGGGAACCATGAGCGATTAACAAAGTATGAATAGTAAATAAGCAATTCTTGAATAGTGTGGTGCATGCATTGAAAATTCTTTTGTTTAGAAGTCTTTTTAGCGGTTGCAAACGTTAGAACTCGCCTTGTTTCTACTTGTCGGACCAAGGAGGTAATCAACAAGAAAAGAATTATCAACATAGATTTAGTGTGATACTATCTAATAGGCTAGTATCGATTGGTGTGAAGTAATAACTAATCCAAACATCAATGTGATGTCTAATATGAGGTAAAGGTAAGGGTTAGTAAATTATACACACGTAGCCGGACCAAGGTGCAGGGTGAAATTCTTTAGATATCGTACCAAGGATTTAGAGATACCTAACTTATCACTTTACATGTAGTACACTAGGAAAGGATTGCTATTACTAGGATTACTACATTATGAGCTTGTGGGGAACACGTATACCCTAGTTAATTATCTCATCTTGATAACAACCTATAACACTCCGGAAATCTAACGACCTAAGCTAGAGCCTTATTGATGACTAATGACTTAATAAGAGTAGAAATGATGTTTCAAGACCTAATTTAATGTAACTAAATTGGTAAGAAAGTGTTAGTGCATAAACATCAAGGAACGACTATGACGTTCGGAAAGTAGTGCATTGAACTAGTGAGGTGCTAGGGCTTGTGAATTGACTTTAGAGTGTCATAGGTGGAATAAAGTTTGAATAAAAGGGTTTAAATGGTAAGTTTCATGTTTAGGGTCCGAACGTCCGGGTACGACTCCCCAATGAGCAAACCACAAGGCATAGGTCGAATCACGCTCCATGGAAGGGAGTCGTGAGTCCACACATAGAATCCTCAAAGTGGTCTCCAAATCAATCCCCTCAGTCCCAAACCACGAGCATGCAGTACGGTCCATAGACCGACTCACGCTCCGTGGAAGGGTCTCGTGAGTTGAGACTTAGCCTCTTCACCAAGACCCTTGACTGCACCCTCTCAGTACCAAACCATGAGTAGCCAGCACGGCCCATGGTTCAATCCACGCCCCGTGGATGGGGACTCATGGATGGCACTCGAGTTCACTGCCTCTACACGGTTTAAGTGATGGTAGTTTAGTAATTTACTAATTAATTGCTTAAGGATTAAAAATGGTTATAAATAGTTTATTTAAGTTCATTATGGTATTATTAAGTAATAAAAAGTCTTCCACCTTATAACTCCAAATCATAAAAATCAAAACCCACTTCTCTCTAAACTCTCTCTAAAGGTTCTAGAAGGAGAAGACTTCATTGGAGCTAGGGTTTCAAGGTTTCTTCCCAGATTGCTTGGAGTTTCTCCATTTATTCTCAAGGAATCAATTAAGGTATGGTTTCTCTTCACTCTTGGGTTCTTTTCCCCAATAAGCCCTCTAAAAATTAGATTTCAAAGTTCCCCCAAATTCTAGGTTTTTCTCTCAATTTCGTGGGTCACTTTACAAATGTGTTTTCATTGAATTATAATCATTAATTATGGTTGTAGATCATAATTTGTGGATGAATTAATGTCATGTTGATGGTTTTTGAACAAATCCCCACAAGACCCATGATTTTCCCTTCTTTCTCACTTTAAACCCTAGTATGACTTTAATAGTGAATGAAAGATGTGAATCTAATATGTAAATTGTGGTATTCATTATTATATTATGATGTTTCTCTATATGATGAATAATTACCAATGAGTTAGGGTTGAGTCTTACTGTGATCCCTGAAGGTTATGAATAAAGATTGTCAAATTGATGAATGTTCATTTATTGAATTGTTGATCCACTTATGGTGGAGGTGCTACTTGATTATAAATTGTAGTGATTGAGTTATGTTTCGTCTTCCCTACAATCCCTAGTGTTGACAAGTATGTTATGATACGAACATGAATGTTAAGCTATGATTATGGTAGTGTTGGTATGATGAATAGAAAGTAAATCTCATGAACACTATATGACTATGTTATGAATGAACATTATTATATATTGATGGTTCTATGATGAAAGGTTATTCTCATCTTAGAACCTGTGAGGTATATGATGAATGATGGGTTGAGTCCCTAATGCACTTCTTATTGAATTAATGTGTAAGTAAAAGCCTAATACTACTTAAAAGGGGAATTGTGCTTAGCATTGAGGAGTGAACATGAATATGAGATGGAAGCTTTTACGTTTAGCAAGTCCGGCTTCCCATATGGGTTCCTTTTACGTTTAGCAAGTCCAGGTTCCAAATACATATGTTGTCTCATGAGATGGAAACCTTCTACGTTTAGCAAGTCCGAGTTTCTAGTAGCAATCTACTTGTTCCTTAACTATGTTTGCCCATATAGGTATTAGCTAGTGGATCCACCTAGATGCTATTATGTTAGTTCCACCTTGCCAAGTGGGACACTCTCATTTCGGTGTGGGAGTAGAACACCGGATTCCATGAAGCTCACATGGTCTATGTAGGTTATTGCTAATATCCATATTATTTAAAAAGATGATCTAATGTATGAATATGACTTATGTAAATGACTTATGAACTCTAACTAGGACTACTTAAAGGATACTACTTGGTATAGGTAGAGTATGGGACTTTACCTATGCATTGCACAAGTGGGTTCTTTGAGGAGTTCTTGTGTGAGTCCTCTATGGATGGTAACTTATGAATGATGGTAAGGTTGGTTTCACCTATTGTGATGTTGATTTTGTATGTGATTACACTTGTGTCTTCTTGATGGCTTTACTTAGTATATATGGGGGTATGGGACTTCATATGTACATTGCACAAGTGAACTTGAAAAGAGGGTCATGGGTGGTGTCTTATGATGGTGTGGTATAGATGGAATTCAAATATGTAAGGTATGGGTTATGGCTTCTTGTTATGATCATGAATGTCTCTTCATCTTCTAATGTGGATTGGCTAAAGGTTCCTTGAATATGCATTATGGCTTTTAACTTGAAATAGCATGTTTTTAACTAAAGGTCCCTTTTTATGAATGATTTAAATGGTTTTAATTGCATGGCTTCCATACTTAGTACAATTGATTGTGCTAACCCATATTTCTTCATTTTTCTACTAAGTGTAGGTTTCGGGAAGTGATTGTGCTACTAAGAGACTCAAGCTTGGACTTAGACTTTCTCCAAGACTTTTTGGCATGTCTTCAAGTTCCGAGGACACATATTATGACACTTATGTCCCTTATATTGTAATAGACTATTAGACTCCTGATGTACTTGTCATTTTAAGACAATTCTATTGTAAAGGGCTATGGTCCCTATTTGAGATTCTTATGTGTACTTAGATGGTTTCATTGAGATGATGATGTCTAGACATTTTATTTTTTCTATTTTCTACAATGAGACATTTTGGCATTGATGTTGAAAAGTTTTAATATTCCACATTATTCAATGTCTATATGCAATGACGAACATGCTAAGGGATTGTATAAGGCCCATTCGGGGTTAATTACGCCGTGTTACGCCTAGGGGGTTCTCTCGGGGCGTGACAAACGTGATATCAAAGCATAAGGTAATTTAATAATATTAGGGTTGATGTCCCATGAAACTACGTCAAGTAGAGTCTTGTTCAAATGTGTGAAGCGTGCCACACTTATGAATGAGAGGCTACAAGATGCTTAGTAATTTTCACTTCTTGATTTCTAATTGGTCGTGCCTCAGGAATCTTAGTCCCATTAAGGCTTTTCTTCTAATCCTTTTATTGTGCTTATAGGATATGAATACAAGAAGGACTATTGCTAGGAGGGCCAGAGAGGAAAATGCGAGTGAGGAGGTTCCCCCTCATGTTCCTCAGAACCCTCAAGCTCCTCAAAATCCTCAAGATCCTATTGATGAAGGGGCTATGTCTAATGTGGAGATAAGGTCGGCTCTTCATACTTTGACTAAACTCATGACGGCACAAGCTAGTCGGGAAGCTAGACCCCGGGTGGAGACCAATGTGAGTACCATGGCCTCACGGTTGAGAGACTTTACTAGGATGAATCCTCATATCTTCTTGGGTTCCAGAGTGAATGAAGACCAACAAGAGTTCTTAGAGGAGGTTTATAAGATTGTGGAGGCTATGGGAGTTTCTTCTAATAAGAAAGCCGAGTTGGTCGGGTATCAATTGAAAGACGTGGCACAAGTATGGTACACTCAATGGAGGGACAATAGGCCTTTAAGGGCGGGTCCTATAACTTGGGAGGTATTCAAGAAGGCTTTCCTTGATCGGTTCTTCCCCATGAGAAAAGGGAAGCCAAAGTTGAGGAATTCATCAATCTTCACCAAGGAGGTATGAGTGTCCAAGAATACTCTTTGAAATTCATGAAGTTGTCCAAATATGCTCCCTCGTTGGTTTATAACCCAAGAGATGAAATGAGTCGTTTTATCACCGGTGTGCCCGATGTTATTGAAGAAGAGTGTCGAGCAGCAATGCTCCACGACAACATGGATATTTCTAGGTTGATGGTACATGCTTAACAAGTGGAAGAGTCAAGGCTTAGAAAGAGGAATAGAGAGGTGAAGAGGCCAAGGACCGATGAGGGAAATGCATCTAAAGGTAAGTTTGAAGGTCAAGGTGAACCAAGGTTTAAGAAGAGGTTTCCCAACCAAATTCCTTCCAATTCTCCTAGGCCCAACAAAGGTAGGGTTTCTACCCCTAGACCCCAAGGAAGAAGAGGTGGTAGTTTTTATGTTGAGAAACATAATTGTGAAAAGTGTGGCAAGAAGCATCAAGGCAAGTGCCTAGTTGGCACGGACAATTGCTTTAATTGTGGGAAGAGTGGTCATATGAGGAGAGATTTCCCTATGTTGAAGGTTCAAGGGAGGGAGAATAAGCAAGCTCAAGCAAGTGGGTCTAACACCGATGCTCCTAAGAAGAATCACTTCTATGCTATCCAATCTCGAGGTGATCAAGAGAGCTCTTCGGATGTTGCTACCGGTATGTTACAAGTATTTTCAATTAATGTTTATGCATTGTTAGACCCGGATGCCACTTTATCTTTTGTTACTCCTTTAGTGGCCATGAAATTTGATGTCCTTCCCGAAACCTTAAAAGAACCTTTTTTTCCATGTCTACCCCGATAGGTGACTCGGTTATAGCAAAAAGAGTGTATAGGGGTTGTCCCATTTCATTGTCCAATAGAGTCACATTGGTTGATTTAGTAGAACTTGATATGTTGGACTTTGATGTCATATTGGGGATGGATTGGCTTCATGCTTGTTTTGCTTCCATAGATTGTAGAACCCGAGTTGTGAAGTTTCATTTTCCTGATGAACCCATTGTAGAATGGAAGGGAGGAAACTTGACTCCTAGAGATCGAATTATCTCTTGTCTAAAAGCTTGTAAAATGATTTATAAGGGTTGTATCTATCATGTTGTGAGAATTAAGGACCTTGTGTCCGAGACTCCTCTATTAGAGTCGGTCCCTATAGTAAGGGAATTTTCGGAAATCTTTCCAAATGACTTACCCAGAATCCCTCCCGAACAAGAAATTGACTTCGGCATATATCTCTTGCCGGATACACAACCAATATCTATCCCTCCTTACCAGATGGCCCCGGCCGAATTGAAGGAATTAAAGGCTCAACTTAAAGATTTGCTAGATAAGGGTTTTATTCAACCAAGAAAATCACCATGGGGTGCATTGGTTTTGTTTGTGAAGAAAAAAGATGGGTCGCTTAGGATGTGTATTGATTACCGACAATTGAACAAGGCCACTATAAAGAATAAGTACTCGCTCCCTAGGATTGATGATTTATTTGACCAACTCCAAGGGGTGAGCTACTTTTCGAATATTGACTTAAGGTTGGGTTATCACCAACTTAGGGTGAGAGGTGTTGATGTTCCTAAAACGGCATTCCGAACAAGATATGGTCATTTTGAATTCCTAGTAATGTCTTTTGGTCTCACAAATGCCCCGGCGGCATTCATGGACCTTATGAAGAGGGTGTTTAGACAGTATCTTGACTCCTTCGTGATTGTTTTCATTGATGACATTTTGATATATTCCAAGAGTGAGAATGATCACATGGAACATTTAAGGATGGTCTTGCAAGTTCTCAAGGACCAACAGTTGTATGCCAAGTTTAGCAAATGTGAATTTTGGTTGAGATCGGTTGTGTTTCTCGGTCATATAGTGTCAAGTGAGGGAATTGAAGTAGATCCAAAAAAATGGAGGCGGTTAAGAAATGGCCTAGACCCTTAAGCCCTTCCGACATTAGAAGTTTTTTTGGGATTAGCCGGTTACTATAGAAGGTTTGTTGAGGGTTTCTCCTCAATTGTTTCTCCATTAACAGCTTTGACCTAAAAGAAGGCTAATTTGAATGGTCGGAGTCATGTGAAAAGAATTTTTAACTGTTGAAAGATAAGCTTACCTCTGCTCCGGTATTGACCTTACCGGAGGGTACCGAAGGGTTTGTGGTATATTGTGATGCTTCAAAAGTAGGGTTGGGGTGTGTCTTTATGAAACATGGCAAAGTAATCGCCTATGCTTCTAGACAATTAAAGATTTATGAAAAGAACTATCCAACCCATGATCTCTAACTTGCGGCGGTAGTTTTTACTCTAAAGATATGGAGACACTATCTTTATGGGGTTCATGTCGATGTGTTTACCGACCACAAGAGTCTTCAATATGTTTTTAGCCAAAAAGAGTTGAATCTCCGGCAGAGGAGATGGTTGGAACTTTTGAAGGACTATGATATGAGTGTCCTATACCACCCCGAAAAGGCTAATGTAGCTGCGGATGAGTTGAGTAGAGTGTCCATGGGTAGTGTTGCTCACATAGAGGATGAGAAGAAGGAGTTAGTTCGGGAAGTACATAGGTTGGCCCGGTTAGGTGTCCAACTAAGGGATTCCTCTAAGGTAGGTTTATGGTTCATCATTGTTTCGAGTCATCACTTGTGGTTAAGGTTAAGCAACACCTAGATACCACTTTGATGGAGTTGAAAGAGTCGGTCCTTGATAAGTCCGTTGAGGCTTTCTCCCAATGGGGAGATGGGGTGCTTAGGTACCAAGAAAGATTGTGTGTTCCAGATGTGGATGACTTAAGGGAAAGAATTTTAGAAGAAGCTCACGGTTCTCGATATTCTATCAATCCAGGAGCCACAAAAATGTATCGTGACCTACGAGAGATCTATTGGTGGAATGGAATGAAAGGGGATATAGCTAACTTTGTGGCCAAATGCCCAAATTGCCAACAAGTCAAAGCCAAGCATCAATGACCGGGAGGTCTATCTCAAGATATAAGTATTCCCACTTAGAAGTGGGAGGATGTCAATATGGACTTTTTGGTATGTTTGCCTCGTACTCAAAGGCAACATGATTCTATCTCGGTCATTGTTGATAGGATGACAAAATCAGCCCATTTCCTTCCCGTCAAGGTTTCGTATTCGGTGGAAGATTATGCTAATTTGTACCTTAAGAAAGTGGTGAAGTTACATGGAGTTCCTTTGTCTATCATTTCGGATAGAGGTACCCAATTTACTTCGCACTTTTGGAAAGTATTCCAAAATGGGCTTGGTACTAAAGTGAAGCTTAGTACCGCATTTCACCCTCAAACGGATGGTCAAGAGGAAAGGACCATTCAAACCTTGGAGGACATGTTGAGAGCGTGCGTGATTGATTTCAAGGGTAATTGGGATGATCACCTCCCCTTGATTGAATTTTCCTACAACAATAGTTACCACTCAAGTATTGTCATGGCACCATTTGAAGCACTTTATGGTAGGAGGTGTAGATCTTCGGTTGGTTGGTTTGAAGTAAGTGAATTTGGTCTTCTTGGTCCCGAGGTGGTTTATGAAGCTATTGAAAAGGTTCAACTTATAAGAGATAGGTTGAAAATGGCTCAAAGTTGGCAAAAGTCTTATGCCGACAATAGAAAAAGGGATCTTGAATTTGAAGTAAGTGATTGGGTCTACTTGAATATCTCACCTATGAAAGGGGTAATGAGGTTTGGTAAAAGGGGGAAGCTTAGTCCCCGGTATGTGGGCCCTTATGAGATTTTAAAGAGAGTTGGAAACGTTGCTTATGAATTGAATTTGCCTAGTGAATTGGCTCTGGTTCACCCGGTATTTCATGTCTCTATGCTCAAAAAGTGTATAGGTGATCTGGTATCCATACTTCCCCTAGAAGGTTTGGGTGTTGATGAGAACCTTTCTTATGAAGAGGTTCTGGTTGAGATTCTAGACCGACAAGTGAAGAAGTTGAGGAATAAAGAAGTAGCTTCCGTTAAGGTTCTATGGTAGAATAATCTAGTTGAGAGTGCTACATGGGAGGCCGAGGCTGATATGAAGTCCCGTTATCCTCTTCTCTTTCTTACTACTCCTATTCAAACTTGAGGTAAGTACTTTCTCTTAAGTTTGTTATAAATTAGGAGTTATGTTTATTGTGTGATCTTTGGCCATGGTTTTCTTCTTATATGGTGTAGGTTCAGGTGAGAAAGCATGAAGTACTTAATTGAGTCTCTCATGAATTATATGTCCCCCTTGTTGGATTGCTTTAGTATGATGATTGCATAATTTGACTTATGAGGTAATTGATGAGCATGTTTAAATTGTATGTGATGAAAAGATATGTTGAACCTCATGTTGTATTGCATTTGGTTATGATGTTGACATGTGTGACCTCATGAGATAAGTTGAGGAACGTGTTTGAATATGTTGTGATGAAGTAGCATGATGGTTTAATATTGTTGTGTTGAGCTTGCATGATGAGGAGAAGGTTTTCCTCCTACGAAATGTGTATCTGATTGACATGTGTTGATGATTGAGCTGCTAGTCTTAAGTCTTGTTTCCCCTAGGAGTTATTAAAGTGTCATTCGAGGACGAATATTCCTAAGGAGGGGGATAATGTAACACTCCGGAAATCTAACGACCTAAGCTAGAGCCTAATTGATGACTAATGACTTAATAAGAATAGAAATGATGTTTCAAGACCTAATTTAATGTAACTAAATTGGTAAGAAAGTGTTAGCGCATAAACATCAAGGAACGACCATGACGTCCGGAAACTAGTGCATTGAACTAGTGAGGTGCTAGGTCATGTGAATTGACTTTAGAGTGTCGTAGGTGGACTAAAGTTTGAATAAAAGGCTTTAAATGGTAAGATTTCATGTTTAGGGTCCAAACATCCGGGTACGACTCCCCAAGGATCACCCAAGGGGTCCTTGAGGAGGACCCATGGAACCAAAAAGAAAGTAGAAGCTATCCAAAATAAGTTGGACTCACGAGGGGCAAACCACGAGGCGTAGGTCGACTCATGCTCCATGGAAGGGAGTCATGAGTCCAAACTTGGAATCCTCTAAGTGGCCTCCAAATCAACCCCCTCAGTCCCAAACCACGAGCATGCAGTACGGTCGGTAGACCGACTCACGCTCCGTGGAAGGGTCTCGTGAGTTGAGACTTAGTCTCCTCACCAAGACCCTTGACTGCACCCTCTCAGTACCAAACCACGAATGGCCAGCACGGCCCGTGGTTCAATCCACGCCCAGTGGGCGACGACTCGTGGATGGCACTCAAGCTCACTGCCACCACACGGTTTAAGATGGGGTAGTTTAGTAATTTACTAATTAATTGCTTAAGGATTAAAAAAAGTTATAAATACTTGTTTTAGGTTCATTATGGTATTATTAAGTAATAAAAAATCTTCCACCTTATAACTCCAACTCATAAAAATCAAAACCCACTTCTCTTTAAACTCTCTCTCTCTAAAGGCTCTAGAAGGATAAGATTTCATTGGAGCTAGGTTTTCAAGGTTTCTTCCCAGATTGCTTGGAGTTTCTCCATTTATTCTCAATGAATCAATTAAGGTATGGTTGCTCTTCACTCTTGGGATCCTTTCCCCAAGAGGCCCTCTCAAAATTAGATTTCAAAGTTCCCCCAAATTCTAGGTTTTTCTCTCATTTTCGTGGGTCACTTTACAAATGTGTTTTCATTGAATTATAATCATTAATTATGGTTGTAGATCATAATTTGTGGATGAATTAATGTCATGTTGATGGTTTTTGAACAAATCCCCACAAGACCCATGATTTTCCCTTCTTTCTCACTTTAAACCCTAGTATGACTTTAATGGTGAATGAAGGATGTGAATATAATATGTAAATTATGGTATTCATTATTATATTATGATGTTTCTCTATATGATGAATAATTACCAATGAGTTAGGGTTGAGTCTTGATGTGATCCTTGAAGGTTATGAATGAAGATTGTCAAATTGCTGAATGTTCATTTATTGAATTGTTGATCCACTTATGGTGGAGGTGCTACTTGATTATGAATTGTAGTGATTGAGTTATGTTTCCTCTTCCCTACAATCCCTAGTGTTGACAAGTATGCTATGATACGAACATGAATGTTAATCTATGATTATGGTAGTGTTGGTATGATGAATAGAAGGTAAATCTCATGAACAGTATATGACTATGTTATGAATGAACATTATTATATGATGATGGTTCTATGATGAAAGGTTATTCTCATCTTAGAACTTGTGAGGTATATGATGAATGATGGGTTGAGTCCCTAATGCACTTCTTATTGAATTAATGTGTAAGTAAAGGCCTAATACTACTTAAAAGGAGAATTGTGCTTATCACCGAGTGAACATGAATATGAGATGGAAGCTTTTACATTTAGCAAGTCCGGGTTCCCAATACATATGTTGTCTCATGAGATGGAAACCTTCTACGTTTAGCAAGTCCGGGTTTCTAGTAGCAATCTACTTGTTCCTTAACTATGTTTGCCCACATAGGTATTAGCTAGTGGATCCACCTAGATGCTATTATGTTAGTTCCACCTTGGCAAGTGGGACACTCTCTTTTCGGTGTGGGAGTAGAACACCGGATTCCATGAACCTCACATGGTCTATATCAGTTATTACTAATATCCATATGATTTAAAAAGATGATCTAATGTATGAATATGACTTATGTAAATGACTTATGAACTCTAAGTAGGACTACTTGAAGGATACTACTTGGTATAGGTGAGGGTATGGGACTTTACCTATGCATTGCACAAGTGGGTTCTTTGAGGAGTTCTTGTGTGAGTCCTCTATGGATGGTAACTTATTAATGATGGTAAGTTGGTTTCACCTATTGTGATGTTGATTTTGTATGTGATTACACTTGTGTCTTCTTGATGGCTTTACTTAGTATATATGGGGGTATGGGACTTCATATGTACATTGCACAAGTGAACTTGAAAAGAGGGTCATGGGTGGTGTCTTATGATGGTGTGGTATATATGGAATTCAAATATGTAAGGTATGGGTTATGGCTTTTTGTTATGATCATGAATGTCTCTTTATCTTGTGATGTGGATTGGCTAAAGGTTCCTTGAATATGCATTATGGATTTTAACTTGAAATAGCATGTTTTCAACTAAAGGTCCCTTTTTATGCATGATTTAAATGGTTTTAATTCCTTGGCCTCCATACTTAGTACAATTAATTGTGCTAACCCATATTTCTTCCTTTTTCTACTAAGTGTAGGTTCTGAGAAGTGATTGTCCTACTAAGAGACTCAAGCTTGGACTTAGACTTTCTCCAAGCCTTTTTGGTATGTCCTCAAGTTCTGAGGACACACATTATGACACTTATGTCCCTTATATTGTAATAGACTATTAGATTCCTTATGTACTTGTCATTTTAAGACAATTCTATTGTAAAGGACTATTGTCCCTATTTGATATTCTTATGTGTACTTAGATGGTTTCATTGAGATGATGATGTCTAGACAATTTACTATCTATTTCCTACAATGAGACACTTTGACATTGATGTTGAAAAGTTTTAATATTCCGCATTATTCAATGTCTATATGCAATGATGAATATGCTAAGTGCTTGTATAAGGCCCCTTCGGGGTCAAGTACGCCGTGTTACGCCTAGGGGGTGCTCTGGAGGCGTGACACAACCTGAATTGACTATTGATTACTAATTACTTATTGAGTTCTTACACTTTGTTTCACAAACCCCCCCCCCCCCCCTTTTATTACTTGTTTCTGGAAGTAATTTGACTAATAGAACATAATTGGTGGTTAAAGTAAAGTTTAAACCATTTTCCTTGTGGGATAGACCCCAACCTACAAGTTGGGTTCTTTACTTGATAACGATCGCTTATGCTTTTTTAGGGAGGTGTAATTTGAGCGTATCAAATTTTGGCGCCACTGCCGGGGAATTTGGCTTTTAGATTTATTTTAACTACATTATTGAACGTTAGTCAAATATTTCCTAATTTTACTTTTTGTTTTTCTTTTTGTCTCTCTCAGGTTCTGACTCTAGTGTATGCCAAGTACACGGAGCCAGGGTGAACCACTTACTCCTTACGATCCAGTGTTGAACCGAATTTTGCGAAGAATGAACAATCAAGGAGTTCAAATTAATCCTATCGGAGGCAATCTAGGTGATGAAGTTGAGTTGCAACATCCGAGGGTAGTTGGTGGGGACAACCAGGTTCCAGCTGAAAATCAATTGGGAGATGCATTGAGGGCGCAGGACCCACCAGGCCGACGACTGCATGAAAACTATCGGGGCAATGTCAATATTGCTGACTTAGATGGGCCTCTTGTCTTACCCTCTTTGCCTCCGGGGCACACATTTGTAGTGACCAGCAGCTTGATGCAGATGCTTACAGCAAGGGGCTTGTTCTCGGGGTCACCATCAGAGGATCCACATGCTCACATAGCCAAGCTAAGGGTGGTTTGCAAAAGCTGTGTAGGTCTACCAGACTTAGATATGGATGTCATCGGGTTGCGAATGTTCCCTCTATCACTGACAGGCGATGTTGCTTTATGGTTCACTGAGCTTCCTTATAATTCAATCTATACATGGGAGCAACTGAAGGATGTGTTCTTAGCAAGATATTATCTAGTGTCCAAGAAGCTCAATCACAAAGATAGGGTCAATAATTTTGTAGCATTACCTGGAGAGTCTGTGAGCAGCTCTTGGGACAGATTCACTTCATTTGTAAGAGGTGTTCCGAATCACCGTATTGATGATGAGTCGCTAAAAGAATATTTCTATCGAGGTCAGGATGACAACAATAAAGCAGTGCTTAATACTATTGTTGGAGGATCGTATGGTTAGTGCACATATGCGCAGATTGCAGAAAAATTGGAGAAGATCTCTCGCAACAATAAAGCATGGAGCACTAGGAAGTTGGATACTGGGAGAAACACATTTGTCGTTCATGCTACGAACAAACAGTCTACAGAGGAGATTCGTAAGAAGATGGCTCAGATGAGGACCGAGTTGGGGTTGGTATTGAAGCATGTGAGCGGAGGTGCGAAAAAGGTAAATGTTTTGAATTACTTAACTACAACGCCACCACCAGTTGAAGAGTGTTACTATGAAGAGGAAGCTTATGCGGTGAATGATTAGACGGGGGATTTCCGACCAAACGCCCAAGGATCAACACAAAAAATTGGCGCCAAGGTCAAGGAAATCAAGGTCGGAACTATGGTAACTACAACCGAGTGGGTCAATATGTTCGGGATGGGAACTTCAATCGCGACAACAATTACAACCGGAACAACTATGGCAACAGAAACGATCGGGTTAGATCCTATGTTCCTCCTCAAAATCAGGAATCTGGTACTAGGGAAGCTGGAGACAATATGGCACGTATTGAAGATATGATGCATAAGATGATAAGAAGGTTTGATGCAACTGATGAGAATGTGATGGAGATGAGAAACAACTTGTCTAGTATTGGTCAAAAGGTTGATGCCCATGTAGTGTCAATAAAACATCTGGAGCAGCAGATGACTCAGTTGTCTACTACAGTGAACCCTCGTCAACCTGGCACTCTTCCTAGCAACACCATCCAGAATCCAAAGAATGATGGTCATTGTATGGCAGTTACTACTCGATGGGGTAAGCAAACCATAGATCCACATATGCCATCTGTGGTGGATGTTGAGATTAGAAAAGAAGATGATGTGGTAGAGGTTAGGGAAGAGTCTGAGAATGCGACAGAGAAAAGAGCGGAGCTATCTCAGAAAGTGGTCTATATACCTAGACCTCCACCACCTTTTCCACAGAGATTAGTGAAGAAGACTGAAGATGGTAAATATCGCAGGATTATTATTATGTTGAAGCAGCTTTCCATCAATGTTCCTTTGATAGAGGCTTTGGAGCAAATGTCTGGGTATGCGAAGTTTATGAAAGATATGGTGACAAAGAAAAGGTCTGTGAGTTTTGAAGATGATGATAGATTGTAGTATTGTAGCGCTATTGCTGCAAAATCTCTTGTGCAGAAGAACGAAGACCCTAGTGCTTTCACGATCTCATGTACTATAGGGTTGTTACACTTTGCTAAGGCATTATGTGATCTTGGTGCTAGCATCAACCTCATGACATTGTCTATTTATAAGAAGTTGGATCTAGGGGATCCAAAGCCTACTACGATGCGGTTACTTATGGCCGATCGAACCGTGAAAAGGCCCATTGGTGTACTCCATGATGTGCTAGTAAAAGTGGAGTCATTCATCTTTCCAGCGAATTTTGTGATTCTTGACTGTGAGGTTGATTTTGATGTTCCCATCATCCTTGGGAGACCATTCATTGCCATAGGTCGTGCATTAGTTGATATGGAGAAGGGACAGATGAAGTTCAGACTGAACAATGAAGAAGCAACCTTCAATATTTGTAGGTCCATGAAGCAGAGTAGTGAGCTCCAAACGGTATCTGCTATAACTTATAGAGTTGAGAGTGGAACAGAAGTGCAAATTGAAGAGCGACTTGGTGTTGAGGCACTAGCAGCAGTGATGATGAATTTCGATAGTGATGGTATTGAAGAGTACGATGAGTTGGTAGCTGCACTAGATAGGTGTGAATATCAGTCAAAACAAAAGAAGTATGAATTAGACATGAAGAATCGTGAGTCTCCACCAGCGAAACCATCTATTGTGGAGGCACCGAAATTGGAGCTTAAGGCTCTACCACCACATTTGAGGTATGTATTCTTGGGCAGAGATAACACTTTGCCGGTCATCAATGCGGCAGATCTAAATGCGAGACAAGTAGAGTGCTTGGTTACTGTGTTAACGAGGTTCAAGCAAGCTATTGGGTAGACTATTACGGATATTATTGGGATTCCACATGGTATTTGTTCCCACAAAATCCAACTCATGCCAGATCACAAACCTAGTATTGAGCACCAAAAAAGATTAAAACCACCTATGCAAGAAGTAGTTAAAAAGGAGATCATCAAGTGGTTGGATGCTAGAATTATCTATCTCGTTGCAGATAGTAGTTAGGTATGCCCTGTTCAATGTGTGCCTAAGAAAGGTGGGATTGTTGTGGTGCCTAATGAGAGAAACAAGCTTGTTTTGATACGGCCCGTGACTAGATGGAGAGTCTGCATGGACTACCGGAAGCCAAAGGCTTGGACAGAAAAGGACCATTTCCCTATGCCATTCATGGATCAGATGTTGGATAGACTTGCTGGTAAGGGTTGGTATTGCTTTCTTGATGGTTATTCGGGCTACAATCAGATTTCTATAGTTCTGGAGGACCAAGAGAAGACCACATTTCACTTGCCCTTATGGGACTTTCGCCTCTAAACGGATTCCCTTTGGGTTGTGCAATGCTTCAGCGACCTTCCAGCGTTGCATGATGTCAATATTCTATGATATGGTGGAGGACACTACTGAGGTATTTATGGATGAGTTCTCTGTGGTAGGTGACTATTTTTATCGGTGTCTGAATCATTTGGCTGAGGTACTGAAAAGGTGTGAAGATTGCAATCTAGTGCTGAATTGGGAGGAGTGCCACTTTATGGTGAAATAAGGGATAGTTCTGGGTCATCGGATTTCTAAGAAGGTCATTGAGATTGATAGAACAAAGGTAAAAGTAATTGAAAAGCTTCCACCACCTATCTCTATAAAAGGAGTTCGAAGTTTTCTTGGGGATGCAGGTTTCTATAAGAGGTTCATCAAAGATTTCTCTAAAATTGCACATCATTTGTGCAAACTACTCGAAAAGGAGTATAAGTTTGATTTTGATGATGCTTGTCTGAGAGCATTTGGAGAGTTGAAGGAGAAATTGGTTACTGCACCTATCATTATTTCACTGGATTGAGGACAACCGTTTGAGGTAATGTGTGATGCGAGTGGAGTGGCGCTAGGTGTAGTATTAGGACAGAGGCGAGAGAAAATTCTCCATCCTATTTACTATGCTAGCAAAGCTATAAATGTGGCCTAGAAGAATTATACTATGACTGAACAAGAGCTTTTTGCAGTAGTTTTCGCATTCAAAAAATTTTGATCCTACCTGCTTGGTACTAAGGTCATAGTGCATGCTGACCATTCAGCATTGAGGTATTTGATGGCAAAGAAGGATGCAAAACCAAGGCTGATTAGATGGGTATTGTTGCTACAAGAGTTTGATTTTGTGGTAAAGGATAGAAAGGGGACTGAAAATCAAGTTGCCGATTACTTGTCCAGATTGGAGAAAGAGGCAATGTTAAAGCTTGGTGATGGGGCTGAAATTAATGATGCTTTTCCAGATGAACAACTATTAGCTGCTTCTCATGATCTTATTCCTTGGTTCGCAGACTTTGCTAATTATTTGGCAAGCGATATTGTGCCCCCGGATTTGTCTTTTCACCAAAGGAAAAAGTTTATGCATGATGTGAAGATATTCTTTTGGGATGAGCCTTACTTATATCGTTGTGTGCCCGAAGTTGAGATGTTGAGATGTTGAGTGTACTTGAAGCATGTCATTCATCGCATGTTGGTGGGCATCATAGTGGTATTCGCACTTCACATAAGATTTTGTAGTGTGGGTACTACTGGCCTAATCTACCAAGATGCTCATGATTTCGTCAAGTCTTGTGATCGTTGCCAAAGAGAAGGAAGTAATCAACAAGAAAAGAATTATCAACATAGATTTAGTGTGATACTATCTAATAGGCTAGTGTCGATTGGTGTGAAGTAATAACTAAGCCAAACATCGATGTGATGTCTAATATGAGGTAAAGGTAAGGGCTAGTAAATTATACACACGTAGCCGAACCAAGGTGCGGAGTGAAATTCTCTAGATACCGGACCAAGGATTTAGAGATACCTAACTTATCACTTTGCATATAGTACACTAGGAAAGGATTGTTATTACTAGGATTACTGTGTTATGAGCTTGTAGGGAACACGTATACCCTAGTTAATTCTCTCATCTTGATAACAACCTAAATTGACTTTTGATTACTGATTACTTATTGAGTTCTTACAATTTATTTCACAAACCCATCCCCCCTTTAATTACTTGTTTCTGGAAGTAATTTGACTAATTGAATATAATTGTTGGTTAAAGTAAAGTCTAAACCATTTTCCTCGTGGGATCGACCCAAACTTACAAGTTAGGTTCTTTACTTGATAACGATCGTTTATACTTCTTTAGGGAGGTGTAATTTGAGTGTATCAGAACTCCGGGAAGATCTTCTAGAAACACTTCTAGAAACTCATTAACTACAGGAACTGACTCAAGAGTTAGGGTTTCGGAGCTCAAATCCTTAACCCAAACTAGATGATAGAGATAACCCTTAGAGATCATCTTTCTGGCCTTAAGGTAAGAAATGAATCGACCCATAGGCGCTAAGCTACTACCCTTCTATTCTAAGATTGGTTCGTCTGGAAACTGAAAACGAATGATCCTAGTTCTACAATCGACTGAGGCATAACAGGAATGTAACCAATCCATGCCTAGAATGATATCAAAGTCTACCATTTCTAACTTTACAAGATCTACTGAGGTGATTTTCTGAGAGACTGTGACATGGCAATTTATGTATACCCGTTTAGCTATAATTGGGTCACCGACTAGAGTAGAGACTGAGAAGGGTTCTGAAAGAGTTTCTAGACTAACATTAATGTTGACTGTTATATAAGTTACAAAGGAAAGAGTAGCCCCTGAATTTAACAAAGCATAAACATCTAAGTTAAAAACTCGTAACGTACGAGTGAGTGACTACATCAGGAGAATCTTATTAATCCTAGTGAGCCTGAAGAGCATACAATCTATTTTGGCGCTATCCGCCACCTGTACCAGATGAGTTACCCTGCTGAGTCGGGCGACCTGAAGTTGTGGACTGAGCTCTACCATTGTTACCTCCTTGACCCTTTTTAGAAGAAGGACAATCTCTCAACCTGTGACCAGTCTGACCACACCCAAAACATCCTTCCTTTCTTGCAAAACACTCGTCTGGATGGTTCTTACCACACTTTGGACAAGTTGGGTAGGTTCTAGTGCCTGAAACACTCCGATCATGTCGGAACTTAGAGAATGGAACACTAGCTGAGGTGCGGGAGCTGAAGACTTTTGCTAAAACTGGAAGTGGTTTCCACCACCCGATTTCTGTTAAGAATACTCATAGTTGTCTGTCCTAGCCTTTTAATTATCCCTAGCCTGTTCCCTAAGCTTATCTCCCTCAACCTGCTAAGCATGAGTCATGAGCCTAGAGATGTTCATATTTTCCAGCAACATAGCATTCCTACACTCTGTATTCACCAAATTGGATACCCCATACAGAAACTTGTTCATTTGAGCCCTGGAATCGGCATTGGCTTACGTGGCATCCAAACATCTCCCACACTCCTCAACTACGTGGAGTCATGGAGTATGTCACGTAAGTTAAAAGGTGTATAAAATTACAAAACAAATGAGTTCGGAGGATAAGAGGACCTTAGTTTAGTTAAGGTGTGTCTCTTGAATTTCGATCATAGTCTAGGGGGGTACTTGTGCCTTATCCCTATAAATTAAGGTGATAATGTGAATTAATTAACTATAATTGATGATAAATTGTAAATGAAGACATGTGTCACGTGTTCATTATGCGTAAACATTGAATAAAGATATAATTTTACCTTAATGAAATATTATATTTGTCCCTGATATTAGAGATGACAACGGGGAAAAACAGGTGTGGTGAGGGGCAAATTGAAGTAGTCTCTTAATATCCTACACTTGACCCATATATTAAAATAAGTTTAAAGGGTTTGATATAGTACTAGTTATTGTATAAGCCAACTGCGGCTTGACTTCACGGATAAAAGGCTAAGGCGTCAACATGATTTCATTAATTACTTCAGGTAAAATTATAATCAAACCTTAATTCATTCAATTGTATATATGGATAGTGAATATATGATATTATTGGAATTGAGAAAGAAACAAATTAGAAATTTCAATGTTAGAGTTGCCGTAACTGTAGCATTTTGGGACTTGGGGATAAATAGTTTCATGGGTATCTATGACCAAGTCATTACATAATGATTATGCCTTATCATTGGACCATAATTATTATTATTATTGGGTGGGATATTGAATATAGATGAACCTTAGGAATAGGTTTGTTCAGCAATTCGTTTTCGTGGTGCGCCAGTGCTTTTTTAATCAGTTGGTTTCGACTTTAATTATTCTTATTTAATTATCACATTATGACTCAAGTTTTGATATACTGAGATATGTAATTAAATATTAGGTGTATTGCATTATAAGAATATAATTAGATTTATGATATTGGAGAAATTGGAGCTTAACCCTAGACTTGAATTTGAGAAATATGAGAGTTGACATGTTAATTGACATCAAGATTAGGAACTTGGTTATAGAGTTTAGTGGGTTTTTGGGTCTAGACTAGACATATAGTAATATGGGTGTTATTAGTTTTGAAATTTTATTGTGGTCATTTATTTGAATAGATTGCTTTGAGTTAGAAGTTCAACAAAAGGGGAATGCTCAAGTTCCGAAGTGAATTCTTGATTGATTGAGGAAAGTGGATTTCTAAACCCTTGTTAAGTGCATAGAATTGTGTATTTCCTTGTGATATGTGTTGGGGAGTAATGGGACTTGGTGATGGGTTGACTTATCCATGTTGAATAATTCTAATGATGGAAAAAGGGTAATAAAAGGCTATGTGATTAATTATTGGTGTGTGATGTTTGAGAATGATTTGAAAGGCTTATTGATTCATTATTGATGTTGTATCATGATTGTGTTGTTGTGAATTGTGCATTGTTGTGTAATGGTCATCTCCTCATTGTTTGTGAACATGCCATTTGCATTCGTGCTGAGACATGGTTGTGAAAAGTATTATGTGAATTGAGTAAGAATAATAAATTGAAGAGGATGTACCATTTCGAGGGATGTGTCGCGCGCCGCGATGGATACTATAATTTGAGGGACGAGTCATACACTACAATAGATTCTATTATCGAGGGACGTATCACACGCCACGAAAGATTATGTTATCGAGGGTCATATCGCACGCCGTGACGGATGTTGTAACAACCTGATTTCGTTGTTAGGAAAAAGCCAAAGGAGAAAGAATTGGGATCAGAAAACTTTTGAGTAGTAACTTGGGAATTCCTAGCCTAGCCTAGATTTGGAGGAAATTTGAGTCAGTGAGGTCTAGGTAAATCTGGTAATGAATGAGAGATCTAATTATGAATTTAATCACATAAGTATATAGCTAAGACGTTAAGGAACTCGTACGACTTTACGGAATTAAATTCAAGCGAGTAGAACTCCTCAAACTGATCTTAGCTTGGAAGGGTAATTCCAGAGTGTCATGGGATGAAGGTGTGTTGTGAAATGTGGGTTTGAAACTCTTAAATTAGCTCAATGGTTCCATGCAAGCCACCAAGGCAGGATTTTTCCTGCCGGGGCAGGGCCGTTGTAACGGGATAAGGTCTGCCACAGTGGGCCAGTCGTGAATTAAGTCAGAAATAAACCTTAAAAATGCCATTATTCTACAATTTTCGTTTTTGATAGCTAGGAGGCGACCCCAGGCGAGTTCTTGATAGATTTCCACGAATTTTGGTGCTAAAGGTAAGTTTTTCGATCCCTAATTCCGTTTTTCAATCCGTAGAACATAAAATCTTGATTGTATACCGTTGGGGGAGGGTTTTGAACGGTTTTGGATAGTGGGAGAAACCCTAGTTGCTCCTTAGGATCATAATTTGGATCTTGAGTTTATCATAATCCGTGTAAATTAGACCCTAATTAATGATCCCCGTATTGAATTCTTTGTTTGTAGACCTATAGAAAGCGGAAAGAATCTGAAAAGGAAAGAATCAAGTTTCTTAGGAGGATTCAAGCTTTGTTCGAGGTAGGTGATGGTTGTGATTTCATGTTGGTGTGATGTATGTTAGTAATTACTTCATCTTAATGCATGTATGTATGCGACTGTTGCACTATTGATCACACTAATCGTAAATGAGTATGATTGAATAATTGTATGCCATGAATCAACACTTGATTGTATAATTATGAGAATGTACATTGTGATTGTTATTGTAACTTGTTGAATGGATTAGGTGTTACATTCCAACACACTAACTTGGATCGGGTGCTACATTCCGGCGCATATATGGGATCGGGTGTCACGTTCGGCATACTAACTTGAATCGGTACCACATATCGATACATTAATAGTTTGTGTGTGGGTTCCATGAGAGGACCATTGACTTGTCATATTGATGTATTTTGAGAATGTGGAATTGTTCGTTGATCCTGATAAGATGACTGATATTGTACATGTTCGGTATATGCCTGTTTTATTATGTTGTGATTACTTGTATATGATTCTTTGATTGGAATAGTCGTGTGATCCTACGAGTACACTATGGTTGTGTACTGATATTGCCATTGCTCTTTCTTTGTTGAGTACAGGGAATCTTCAGGCGGCTACTAACAGACCTCGTCTAGGAAATCAATAATCAGGATCAAATTCAAGGGTGAGCCAGTTCTTCCGGGCTGCCATGAGTTCTCCTTTTGTTTATGTCCACATCTTCGGACTTAGACTAGTGCTTTAGATTCCTTGTGTTTAATTGGGTTGTACCCAATTTCTTTAGACTTATTGTTCGTTGTTAGAGTTTTGGTACATTGACTTTCAGGTTCTAGGGAATATTTTCCGCAATGTTTTGTTAGTCGTTGTTAGATCTTTTGGGAGTTTATGGGAACTCTATTTGACTCTTCCATTTAAATATGCTTCCGTAACTTTAAATGCCTAGTAATTGATTAAGTTGTGTAGTTCTTGGATTAGCTAATTAGTATTAATGGTTATCCCACTACAGGTTTCGTGTGGGTGCCGATCACGATGGTCTTGGTCGTGACAAAGTTGGTAGTAGATCCCTAGGTTTGTTGATCTCATTGTACCAAAATGAGTCTAGTAGAGTCTTGCAGAACGGTACGAAAACGACCGTACTTTTCTTCGAAAGGCTATAGGACTATGGGAAAAACTCACTTCTTTCTACTTTTTCGTGCTATGACTTGAATCCAATTGGTATCTAAGTGATACAAATTGGTATGTTTCCTCATTCACTCTATGGTCCGAACTAGAGCAACAAAAGTGGTAACACCGTCACTAGTAGGAAAGGATGTGTATTGACTACCGACAGTTGAATAAGGTCACCATTCGGAACAAGTATCCACTGTCTTGGATAGATGATCTTTTGACCAATTATAGGGTGCATCAGTTTTCTCTAAGATTGATCTAAGGTATGTCTATCATCAGTTAAATATTAGGCCTGATGATATACCAAAAACGACATTTAGGACCCGCTAGGGCACTATGAGTTTCTAGTTACGTCGTTTGGGTTGACAAATGCGCCTGCAGCTTTCGTGAGTTTGATGAATGGTGTGTTCAAACCATTTCTGGATTCGTTTGTTATAGAATTTATTGATGATATTTTGGTTTATTCAAAAAGTGAGGAAGAGCATGCCGACCATCCTCGTATTATTCTGGGCGTTCTTGAGAAACAAAAGTTGTATGCGAAATTTTCTAAGTGTGAATTTTGGTTGATTTTGGTTGCCTTTTTGGGGCATGTATTTTCAAGGTAAGGGGTAATGGTAAATACCTAAAAGATTGAAGTAGTCAGGAATTGGGTCCGACCTAGTTCTGTGATTGAAATTAAGAGTTTTGTGGGGCGCACTAGCTACTATTATCGCTTGTGAAAGGATTAAGGTCAGATTTGCAGATTTAAGTTTATAGGTGACAACATTCAAGAATTTTTTGTAACAGATGGCTAGATAATGAACACCAATTTTGGAAAATGCATTTAGTATTGTTGTCATAACATGTATGGGTTGTTTAGCGAATGATGAAATTAAGTTATGCCAATTGAGGTTAAAAGCTATACTATGATTTCCTGGAATGATTGTTAATCAAAGAGAGTCATGATACGACTACTATAATAGCAACAATGCTAACTTGGTTAAGTTATTAAGTGTGTTACAATCGTTGGGAACCTGGGCATATGAGGAGGAAATCAATAAGGTCGTGGAGGCCAGGAAAATGGTAATGTAGGTAGAGGAGCAGTGCAGCCAGGCAAGGAGGTTGCCCGTCCAGATGACATGGCTCAGTTTTATACCTTTTCGGGCCAGACCGAGGTTAAGGCGTCAAATGCAGTGATCACATGTACTATTCTTATTTGTGATCGGATGGCTACTGTTTGTTTGAATCTGAGTTCTACTTGTTCATATGTGTCAATTCAATTTGCCTTGGGATTTGATGCGGTTTGTGATGTACTTGATGCCCCATCCATGTTTCCACCCCAGTTGGAGAGTTTGTCATAGTCACCCATGTGTATCGTGTTTGTCTTGTGTGTTTATGGATTTTCAGACTTGGGTTGATTTGGTTATGCTAGATATGACTAACTTGATATAATCTTAGGCATGCTTTGGTTGTACCCCTATTATACCAGGCTTAATTGTAATACTAAGTCGGTAACTCTAGAGATCTTGGGTAGGGAAAGGTTAGAGTGGGAAGGGGTGTATACGCCTAAGCCATCTAGGATCATATCTTTAATGCGGGCTAGGAAATTGGTGGGGCAGGGTTGTTTAGTTTATTTAGCTCATATTCAGGATGTTGAGGTTGAGTCTCCCTCTATTGAGTCTATTCCTGTGGTGTCAGAATTTAGAGAACTATTTTCTACTGATTTGTCTGGTATGCCTCCGGATAGAGATATAGATTTCTGCATTGACTTGGAAACTGGCACTCGACCCATCTCCATTCCTCCTTATTACATGGCTCTGGTAGAATTGAGAGAGCTGAAAGCTCAAATCCAAGAGCTTCTTGATAAAGATTTCATCCGTCCTAGTGTTTCTTTGTGGGGTGCTCATGTCTTGTTTGTTAAGAAGAAGGAGGGTAGTACGAGGACCAGCGATTTTATCTTAAGCCATAAAAGAGTGGATTGATATCGGAATGACAAGCTTATGGATAAAGAAAGTCTCAATGAGTATACTTGGGGGAACGCAATTGAAGATTTTAGTAAGAAAATGCGTATAAAATTGGGTTAGTCATTTGAATTTGGTGGGTATACCAAAGTTGAGGTGTCATGTCGATAAAAAAGTTGACTTCGTAGTGATAACCAGGGCTAACCGAGTGTAATGGTAGTAAGAGTTCGTGATGGATTGTGATGGGATTCAACTATATAATAAGATTGTTGGTTAAGCGAATTTTGTATAGTAATTACAACTTGTGACTATCTAAGGTAGTGGTTTTCTAATATTTGGTGAGTAACGTGGTTGTATGGAAAGTTTTAAGAGATGGTGAGACACCACTCGAATAGAATTTTAAAGAGTTAGAGTTATAATGAAGGAAAATATAGTGGGATGTAGTACATCCTTTAGAGAGAGGCGAGTGTAACGACCCGAGAGCACCCCCTAGTCGTTACCGGCGTATTCGACCTCTCGGAGGTCATATACAAACCCTTAGCATTTATCATAGAAAAATAGTGGAAAATTTAAAAAAAATTCATAATATAACACAAGACATAAAAGTCACCTCATTAAACCTTTAATACAAAAATTGGAGTACTACGTCTCAAGGTAGCCATCTTAAAACATGACTACAACACAAGAGGGACACAGCCCTTACTATACAAAGAAACTACTATCTAGTACATAGAACTTAAGGAAACTCTTTAACATAAAGGTCCTTGAATCTTTAAGGACACACCCGAACTTGGGAATAGTAAGCCAAGCTCATCACTTCTAGGAAAGACCCTTTAGTCACCATCACCTACACTTGGTGTAAAACGATGAAGAAGAATGGTGTTAGTACAAGAATGCACTAAGTATGATAACCAGGTAAAACATGCTTTTAAAAGGACATTTAGTTGGAAACTATGCATCATGCCTTTTTAGAGAAACTTCAAGAACATTTAGTACATAGGCACAATATAGACCACATATATCATCATACACACGGAAACCATTCATAATAGCACATAGATCCACATATAACATTTTAGGCACATCCAATGCATACAACACATTACCTTTCTCCTTATCTTAACTCCTTTCCTCAAGTAACCCTTAGGGAATACTTGGTGTAATGTATCACCTTAAGGTTACCAAGGGTGAACTTACATATAGCCTTCATCAATCCAACCACGTATATTCATAGAGTCATAAGCATACCATAAGACATAGTCTTCACATATGAACCATCACCTAAGACAACCCCCAAGTAACACTAGTGCAATGTGCAAGTAGCATCCCATAATACTACTCCCACCAAGTGTTCCTAGGAAGCCACCATAGACTAGGCACATCATATTCAACAAGTCATAATATCTTCATTTAACATTAGACATAAGACCAACATACTTCATAACATCATATAAGGACTCATTCATTTACTACATCATTAGTCATAACCCATTTAGTTCATATCATAGGTAAACCACCCTCACAACCCCTTCACAAGCTCACTTGTGCAATGTACACATGGAGTCCCATACCCCCACATATACTAAGCAAACCCATTAAGAAGTCATAAGTGTAATTCACATGCATAATCATACTTCATGTCTTGACATAAGTAAAGTCAACCTTAACATGCTTTCATATTAACATACATAGACCATAGTCTTCATTACATAAAGAGCCTAATCATAACCTCCCTTAGAGTACACTTGTGCAATGCATAAGTAGGGTCCATAGTCCTACCTACACTAAGTAACTCTTCAAGAAATCATGACTAGAGTTCATATTCTAATCTTAGTTCATTTCTTAACTTTCGGGAGACATTGCCATAACCGACATAGACCATGTGAGCTACATGGAATCCGGTGTTCTACTCCCACACCGAAAAGAGAGGGTACTACTTGCCAAAGTAGGACCTACATACATAATAGCTATCTAGTGGATCCACTAAGCTAAGACCTACGGGGGCACGTAGTTATGGAACAAGGAGATTGCTACTAGAAAACCTTAACTTACTAAGTGTGGAGGTTTCCATCTCATGAGACAACATCTATGTTGGGAACCCGGACTTGCTAAATGTGAAGGGTCTCTTGTGGGAAGCCGGACTTGCTAAACGTGAAGCCCCCACTCTCATTTTAAACATCTTTAAGCCTTTATTTAACATGAGTTCATAAAGTAGGCTTTAGGGACTTAATCCTCATATCATATAGCTCAAAGGTTTCTAAGATGAGAACGACCTTTCATCATAGAACCTACATTATGTGAGAATGACCTTTCACATAATCATACCATATTCATAACATAGTCTAGTTTAGAGTACAATTAAGGAAACCTTTCAAGAGACTCACTTTCACTAGATTATCATAAACCTTATTCATTCATTCATGTGTGTGTGTACATATGTGAGAAAGCCTTTCACATAAACATCTTTATACAACACATATTCATACCTTGCTAATCATACAATTTGCATGCATAATAAGATGTAAGGGTGCATATAAGAGTTCACTTTTCAATAGACACCATAACATATCATATTCATAGCTATACATGTACAGTGTGTGTGCGCGTGCATATTGGTCCTCATAGTGACATATTAGCAACAACATTGATATTGAGTGTTCTTCCCTTAAAGGGATCACAACACATTCACAATGTCCCCAATTCATGAGCAATTCACATATAAAGCCCTTAGGGATTCTAGACCACACACCCACACTTCATCATAGGAGACAAGGACACATTCAACATTGAATAGGTACTCTTAACATGTATATGATCAAACATTCATATAGGGGTCATATAGGTATGGGTCATTCCACAATAGTACCTAACATAATCAATCATGTAGATCACACTTTATCCCTAAAATTATCATTCACATTATACTCCTCATCATTAACACACTTTAAACATCATGCTAGCATTGAGGATTTCATACATAACCTTCATATCATAACTTCATAAACATATGCATCATAATCATCAATTCGCTTCACATCTATTGCCTTCAAGGCCATGATTTCAACATGTATAGATAGACAAGAAGTAAACACCTCCATCATAAGTGGATCAAACCACACAACATAAATTCTCATAAGACTAAAAATTAGGTCAACTTACCAATTCTCCAAGCCATGATCACCATGGATCAATCCTCAACAATTAATAATCAATTGACATATATAGTAATAGGAATCAACAATGAAATTCAATAACATAAACATAGTCTAAGTACAATTTCATAAACAAATGGATCAACCCATAACTTTTCTCATAAGGCCATTATCCTCAACTCCTAAATATACCAACAATTCAACATGAATAAGTATAGATAATCATAGGAAACATCAATATAATCTAATCTAAACATAATTTCACCAATAGAGATCATCTTCATAAAGACCCACATCATAGGCCAATTTTCGAGAATTTGGGGATCATGGGTTCTTTAAGAATTCCTTTGAAAATTATCTTAAAAACCTTAAATCCACATTAATTCATCAATAGAATGATTTAGAAAATCGTTTGACAAGGAACCCATGTTTAGATTGAAAATTAGGAATTTTAGGTCTTTGAATCACTTTTGAAAATCTTTGATAGAACTCCTTGAATGAGAGGTTATTCAAGAATCAAGAGTTACCACACCTTAATTATTGAAGACCCATGAAATTAAAGAAGAAATTAGTTGAAAACCCATCTTTTAGCTTGAGCTTCATCAAGGTCTTTAATGGAGTTTTTGAGAGAATTTATTTTGAGAGGGAAGGGTCAATTGAAGAATAGGGTCTAATTTTAGGTTTTGGAGTTTTAACCAACTTAAAATACCCTAAAATAGGTAGAATAACCGTTTATAATAATTCCCCAAAGTACCCAAAACAACCCCTCACTTAGTTGGACCTTTTAAACAAGTCAAACTTGAGTTTTATTTTCGCAGATTTTGTCGGGAAACAAGTTCGCGACGCAGAGGTGTTCCCACAAGTTTTTTGGAAATTAAATTCGAGAGAGTAGAGTCTGTAACATGTCCGCGACGCGGACCAAGCTTTTGGCCCTTGGTGGAGCTAGTCCGCGACGCGAACATGCTACCCCCAAGCACAACTTCAAGCTGCCTTGACAGCTTTCTTGGCCAAGGTTGGGGTCCTCCTCGGGGACCCTTAGGGTGGCCCCCGGGGCATCGTATCCGAATGTTTTGACCTTAAAAACATTTATTAAGACACTAGGGTCAACTCCACTAATTTTAGACTCCAAACAACACATAAAAACATGAACAACATACTAGAACACACCAATACGTAAAAGACTAGTTTCCGAACGTCTTGGTCGTCCCTTGACATTTGACTTCCAAACTCTTTAAAACTGACTTAAAAGGCTATTCTTTATTATTTTGACAAGTTATTAATGCATAAAACCCATGTGAGGCTCTACTTTATCCTACTTTATTTTGAGGGTCGTTACAGCGAGAGCAAGAATATTTTATTTGATTGCAAAGGCTAAAGAGATATCTTCAAAGGGGTAGATAATTGGGTTCAGAGACGCGTGATTTCATTCATTTTGTTGTGGCTATGGTAATAGTGTCACAAGTCTGTCAGATTGGTTGATAACTGTTAAAAGACTTGAGAAAAGAGTGTACAGACATTAGCTCGAGTGTGATGATAAGTGCCTTGTTTTTGTTTTGAGTTTAGTAATGAGTACGATTGAATTGTTAGCGAAAGATATTGTAAGACCAATGGATATGCGATCCATGATAAGCGAAGATCCATGAATTCATAAAAATCTTCAAGGTATAAGCTAATGTTGATAGATAAGGGGATTGTGTTATACGGTTGAATTTACAATTCAATTTTTTTATTGTAAGTCTACATTCGCGATGATATATTTTGTCAAGGTATGAATTTGAAAGGTGAGAAATGATCAATCGTATCAGGGATTGAGCATTTGAAAGGACCTACACATGGGTTGAGTCGTAAAGTTGATTATTGTTGATTGTTAAAGTACCTAAGAAAGGTTTTCATTTAAAAAGTGTTGGTTTAGAGTAAGGTAATTGGTCAGAGTGTTCATGATGGCTGTTAGTATTAAGAGTGTGGAATTCAGTGGAATGATGTGAGGAGTATGTGGAGTCAACTGAATGGAAATGACTGGTATCGACTCTTCAGAGAAAACCTTTGGTGTTATTCAATACTTATTCCATAAATTCTTATGTGACCATCTATTTCATTTTGTACATAATTGTGAGTGTGATTCACTAGCTATGCTCATGTGTGTTTTCACTTTTGTGGGTAGATCCCTAGTGGTGGATCGGGTGTTCTGATCCTGCGATGTTCTCTTGATTGAGTGGGATGATTGGGAAGATTTGTTTATATTAGAGGACATACTTGGTGTCATCTTGGAGTTATTAAAGTATTTCAGTGGTTCTACATATATCACCTCGCTTATGAGAATTCATAGAAGATCTACCATGAGTAATTATACTTGTCTGATAACTTGTCGTCGAGGTCATGTATCAATTGTGTGTGGTTGAATGTGGGGATCATTGGATCCAAATCTACTATTCTTAAGGGTAATCTACAATCATAATTGCTAAATCTAGCATTCGATAGTGTGGTTAGAGGGTTTGTATACTTGGACATATCCCTCGACGAGTATATGATGTCTAAAGATCTAATTTTTTATAACTTAAGCTCATGGGAATTTATGTTGTGAGATGGAAAGGTTGATAAAACTATGATGTTTGGGTATTATGAATGTGTGTTGGTTGGTGCATGTCTACCTCTAATTGTAGCGAGTAGTGACTTAGGATTTTATCATGGTTATGTGAGAAATGATTCATCCTGATGATTGTGTCAAAGTCTTTGATAACATGTTGCAGACATGGGTACGATCAACTTTGGTGGTTATTGGGAATAGCTTTGTTGTTAGTTAAATTTACATACAATAATATTTATCACTCGAGTATTGTGATGACTTCATTGAGGCAGTGTATGAGAGGATGTGTAGGTATTCAATTGGTTGGTTTGAGGCTAAAATGTGAAACCTTTGGGGTTTGATTTAGTGATGAGATTGGGCAAGAAAGGCAAGCTTAGTCCTCGATACATTGGACCATTCAAAGTTCTTGACTATGTAGAGATAGGGGCATATCTATTGGCTTTACCTCCAAATTTATCTAGAGTCCATCCAGTGTTTCTTGCATCCATGTTGAAGAAGTATCATAGGGACGGGGATTACATCATAAAATGGGACTCAGTTTTGTTAGCCAAGACTTTCAGTATGAGGAGGAATTGGTTGCAGTTCTTGATCGCGATGTCTGGAAGCTAAGGACATGCAAGACAAGTATCCCTAAAAATTTGATGATTCAGATACTAATTTACCCTTACTTTAGCCAGTCTTTCCTAGTTGATCACTCGGAGAAGAGTGATGGGTAAATTGGTATCTATTGTAACGACCTGATTCCGTCGTCAGGGAAAACCAATGGGGAAAGAATTGGCATCAGAAAACTTTTGAGTACTTGGGAATTCCTAGCCTAGCCTAGATTTGGACCAAATCTGAATCAGTAAGGTCTAGAGAAATCTGGTAATGAATAAGACATATAATTATGAATTTGATCACCTAAGTAGATAACTAAGATGTTAAGGAACCTGTATGACTTTACAGAATTGAATTCGGGCGAGTAGAACTCCCGAAACTGATCTTAGCGTGGAATGGTAGTTCCTGAGTATCATGGAATGAAGGTGTGTTGTGAAATAGGGATTTGAAACTCTTAAATTAGCTCACTGTTTTCGTGCAAGCCGCCAAGGCATGATTTTTTCCACCCGGGCGGGGCTGCAGTAGCGGGATAGGGTCCGCCATAGCGGGCCAGTCATGAATTAAGTTTGAAAGAAACCCCAAAAATGCCATTATTCTGCATTTATTGTTTTTGAGAGCTAGGAGATGACCCCAGGAGAGTTCTTGACATATTTCCATGAATTTTGGTGCTAAAGGTAAGGTTTTCGCTCCCCAATTCCATTTTTCGATCCGTAGAACGTAAAATCTTTATCGTATATCATTGAGGGAGGGTTTTGAACGGTTATGGATGGTGGGAAAAACCCTAGTTGTACCTTAGGATCATAATTTGGGTCTTGGGCTATTGGGTTTATCATAATCCGGGTAAATTAGACCTTAATTAATGATCCCCGTATTGAATTATTTATTTGTAGACCTAGAGCAAGAAGAAAGAATCCAGAAAGGGAAGAATCACCTTTCTTAGGAGGATTCAAGCTTTGTTCATGGTAGGTGATGGTTGCGATTTCATGTTGGTGTGATGTATGTTAGTAATTACTTCATCTTAATGCATGTATGTATGCGAATGTTGCATTATTGATCACACTAATCGTAAATGAGTATGATTGAATAATTGTATGACATGAATCAACACTTGATTGTATAATTATGAGAATGTACATTGTGATTGTGATTGTGGCTTGTTGAATGGATCGGGTGTTACGTTCTAACACACTAACTTAAATCAGGTGCCACGTTCCGGCACATATATGGGATCGAGTGTAACGTCCGGCACATTAACTTGGATCGGATACCACGTACCGGTACACTAACAGTTTGGGTTTGAGAGGACCATTGACTTGTCATATTGATGTATTTTAAGAATGTAGAATTGGTCGTTGATCCTTATAAGATGACTGATATTGTACATGTTCGGTATATGTCTGTTTTATTACGTTGTGATTACTTGTATATGTTTCACTTATTGGAATAGCCATGTGATCCTACCAGTACATTGTGGTTGTGTACTGCACTTGCTTTTTCTTTGTTGAGTATAGGGCATCTTCAGGCAGTTATTGACATACCTCATCTTGGAAATCAGTAATCAGGATTGAATTCAAGGGTGAGCCAGTTCTTCCGGGCCGCCATGAGTTCTCTTTTTGTTTATGTCCGCATCTTCGGACTTAGACTAGTGCTTTAGATTCCTTGTGTTTAATTGGGTTGTACCCATTTTCTTTAGACTTATGGTTCGTTGTTAGAGTCAGGTTCTAGGGAATATTTTTCGCAATGTTTTGTTAGTCATAGTTAGATCTTTTGGGAGTTTATGGGAACTCTATTTTACTCTTGCATTTAAACCTGCTTCCATAACTTTAAATGTCTAGTAATTGATTAAGTTGTGTAGTTCTTGGGTTAGCTAATTAGTATTAATGGTTCTCCCACCGGAGGGTTAGTGTGGGTGTCAATCACGATTGTCTAGGTCATGACAGATGCAATCACGGACATGTCCTCAATAGGTCCCAGACCGAGAGACAACGGAGGTGTATCGTTAGGTCAGACATGCATCTCTATACTTGACATTGCACATCTTTATCATTGGGGAACTTGATCTTGTGTATTGCTGATCTTGTGAGTGTCTTTTCTGTGGAATTGTAATTGATGAATATTGAGCTTGTTTTTGAAGATATGAAATTGTTAGAGTGTTGTTGTGGAGTTCTGTGCTATGTAAATTGTGAACTGTTAAGTTGGTTTATGTAGGTTGTAGTTGTGGAGGTTCGGTTGGGGTGGTAAGGAGTACCCGTATTCTATTCCCTTAGCTTGTGTTTAGAAGTTTACTTGCTGAGTACCGTGTGGTTTGGTATTCACCCCTTGCTTCTACATTTTTGTAGGTTACTTGCCCGGACCTTCATGATACTTTCTCTTCTTTTCTTGTGTGAGGCTTTTTGTGGAGGTTTGTGACCCCAAGTTAACCATGTGTCTGGCATATATAAAGCATACTAAGAATAACTGAATAAGACATATACTATGCGGAAGCTAAAACAATAGATAAATGGAAATGGGGAAAACCCCAACTAATCTGAATGTATAAACCACACTAAGAGTTTAATAACAACTGAAAGATAAACTTAACAATTCAAGTTGATTCTACTACTATGTCTGAAAAAGCCTCTAACTGAGTTGAGTTACTAGGACATGCCCCCCAACTAACTCTAACAAAACTGAAAATTAAATAAGAAAACTAAAATGAAAAGCTGTCTAATGTCCTCGAAGTATGAGGACTTACCACTGAAATTGCTAAATGCGGACCGAGTACCGATCTAAGTGCGATCTAGATAGTAAGTACCTGAACCTACATCATAAAAGGATGTAGCGCAAATTATGTGTCAGTACTTGAAATGTATTGAGCATGCAAGGTATAGATATTAAGTTGAACAAATAAATATAAGCTGAGCAAGCATAACTAAGCAAGAATGTAAATACTGAAACATAACTGAAAAGCTAAGTTGAATACAATGACCAAGTACTAATTATGAAAATAACATGCTGAACCAAATGTTGAAGTATATATTGAACACCTGGTCAAATGCACTAAGAGTCTGACTGTGGGAGCTACTATTAACTAACATACACCACGTGAGCTAAATGTGGAATCCGAGGTATACGCCCCATCGAGAAGACCCAATATACCTTGCCAAGGGTATAATGCCATGACTGGCGTGATCACTAAATTTGATGCCCAACAAAGGGGACTTCTACTCCTACGGGGGCACGTAGTTCTGGACTATGAGGGTACCTTGAACCCTAGTCCAACTCGGTGTTAAGTCTACTCCCAACTGAATATATATGACACAAATACTACTGAAATACTGAATAGCTCAAAATACTGACATGTAATCTAAGAATGCAACATTTATATATTGATAATGCAACATTCGAAATCTGGATCATGATTATCTGTTTAACTGACCTAGCATGTATAATTCATGAACTAAGAAAATTTATACAAACTAGGGTTCTGAGTTTCATACAAGGAATTAAACAAACCTTTCAAGAAACAAGCTATTTCAATTTAGGATACTACAACAGCTAAATCACATTAAATATCCAAGGTTTAGAAACCCTAGATCTAAACAAGATATGGAGAATCAAGAAGCTGACTGAATTTTATGGACCTAGTGGATGAAAGGAACCCACTAGTGAAATTCCACATACCTGGTGACAAAATCTATGAAGAAATTCTTTGATTTAGGGCTGAAACTTGAAGAACACGATTGTTTGTTCTTGGGAGGTTTGGTCGACTTTTCCTCTTCTTTTAGCTACAAGTTTGGATGATTTTTGGAGAATGGGGATTTTGGGTATCTATGACTAAGTTATTAGGCTTAAACTGAGTAAAACATCGTAGTTTAAGAATCGAACGATGTAGTTTAAGTGCCCAACGCATAGGGGAAAAGACCAAAACGGCCCTGACTTAAATCTGATGAGTGCCTCCTACTACAGGACCGACGGGCCGTCGTTTGACCGACCAACCATCGTTGGGAGTTGTCGTTCATGCTCTGCCCGACAGGGCTTCACTAAAATGAGCATATTTTTTACTTTGAGATTAGAATTTAGCAAACTCGGTGAAGTTAGAAAGAGAATTCAATTATCTTCAATTTGATATGTC
Source organism: Solanum verrucosum (assembly GCF_900185275.1). Taxonomy (NCBI): domain Eukaryota; kingdom Viridiplantae; phylum Streptophyta; class Magnoliopsida; order Solanales; family Solanaceae; genus Solanum; species Solanum verrucosum. The sequence continues at coordinate 941,494 of NW_026020370.1, forward strand.
ATGGGCCACCTAATTCATTTTGTGCTAAAAGATATGACCGTTTGAAGTTGACCCAACAGTCATTTTTCTCCAATTGGTTGTTGACCCTCACCTACGGTCTGTAGGTCCAACCACGGATCGTACTAGTCGATCGTGGGTGGGATCAGAGACCATCAAACTCCTGACCCAATGACATAACCATCCTACGGACCGTGGTTCATGGCCCTAGGTGTCATCTTTAGATTCTGAAATTCCCCTAAGTCTGGGACTAAACCACGGGACCCTACCTACGGTCTGTGGTTCTACCTACAGTCTGTGGGTGGTTTCCACTGGTTCTGACACCAGGTTCTGGAAAGCTGCATTTTTTTCATTTTCTCAAGTCTGAAGTGTTACATTAAAGGTGCCACGTTAGCATAAAAGGTGCACAAAATACGAAACAAGTGAGTTCTAGGGGTAATAGGACCTTAGTTAAGTTTAGGTGTGTCTCTGGATTTCGGTCATAGTTTAGGGGTACTTATGCCTTATCACATACTAAAAAGATGATTTATTTATTTATTTATTATGTGACTGTTTTTAATATGATACACCATATCATATATTTTTAGGGGCAACAATATGCAATAGCTATGAGAAATGTATCATGGATAATATTAAATCTTTCAAACGCGATAGAAATTTAAAATATTAATTAGAAATTAACAAACAGATATACACAAAAATAAAACCGTATAATTTTTCATATTCATTTATAATAATAATAATAATAATAATAATAATAATAATAATAATAATAATAATAATAATAATAACAATAATAATAACAATAATATTAATAATAATAATAATAATACTAATAATAATACTAATAATAATAATAACAACAACAACAACAACAACAATAATAACAATAACAATAACAATAACAACAATAACAAGAAGAACAATAAGAACAACAACAACGAGGAGGAGGAGGAGGAGGAGGAAGAGGAAGAAGAAGAGGAGGAGGAAGAAGAAGAGGAAGAAGAGTTTCATAATTTATTTTTTGTTGAATAAAAGGAAATTATTTATCTAATCAAAATAAAATAAAAAAGAATAGAATAGTATTAATTGAAATCAAAACAATACATGAACAAATCTTCAAAATATTTGAAAACCATTCAAACTTTTGTACTAATATGATCATCTCTCTTGATGAAATATTTTAAGATAATTAAGCCTCCTTCTTCATTTTGATGAACTTGTACCAAACTAATGTGAACATCCTTGCGATGAATCTTGAAGAATATTTCGATAATCTATGTGATGAATTTTTAAAGAATATATATATATATATGATCTTTATCAAAATGAAGACCATATAGTGACATTATTAAGTACATCATTGATGAAAAAGATGAAAAAAATAAAAAAGAGGAAAAAACTATACTAATGAAAAGAAAGAACGAGAAAATGAACATTCAACATCTCCATAGATAATTGCTATTTATAGATTTTATAAATCATAAGAACAGTTAGAAAGGAGTTGAAGAGACATGTTATTTAAGTAGGGAATGTAAATAGATGGAGGTTTTTTTGTAACTTATTAGATATAATTAGAATAGTAAATATGATTGAATTTTTTAATTAATAAACAAATTATTTAATGAAAAGAAATGAAGAAAAAAAGCCAAAAAAGGAGAAAAAAAGATAAATATGAATGAAGGTCATAGAGAGGTGTCACATCACCTTGTCTATGTTTCTCCTTTATATATATTATATATATGGATTAAGACTTGAATGAGTTGAGATTGAACTCAATTCAAATTATCTTGAGCCCAACCCATAAATTTTAGACAAATTAGGCGGGTTACGTATACTTGGGCTCATTTGAACACCCCTAGGAGAAATTTCACAAATAGCCACTAATATAAACTTAATTAGGCTCCATAACTATAGTTTGCTAATTACGAATCATAGCTACATATTAGAGGGAGGAGAGAGGTGAGCGAGATTTGGAGATGTAGGAGAGAGGAGTCATACTACAACTACCACAACACATGACATCAACATTTTGTGTTCATAATGTGAACTTGTAGGTGGGATGATTGAACTTGTAGCTCAAGACACGAATCGTGGAATGATACGTAGGAATTGAAGAAGTTCTACTGAGTTTTGACAAACCATGAGTTGAGATCAGACCATGAGTCATACATACAACCTATGACTCATATATTGCTAAAGGGTCTGCAATCCTATTTTGTTTAGGAAAAGATTTCTTTTGTCTATAATAATTTTCTTAGATTTTTACTTTTCAATTTATGCACCCTACATATATTATTGCATTTTTTGCTTGAAAACATACATTCTTTGATTTTTGAGCAATAAAGTACATTAATTCTTGATTCTTGAATTTGTTTCAAGATTTTGAATTTCAATTATTCATCTTGTAAGTTCATAATCATGTTTTCTACAATATATTCTAATTTTGTTTTTACAATCATTAGTAGCTAAATCACATAACTAGGATTGTGAGAATCATGATGAATTAATAAAGTATGTTAAATTAGCTAGTGATTATTGAATGGTGTTCATGAATGCATTATTCTTCTCTTCGTATGGATTGCTTTCTAATGGTTGCAAACGTTAGAAGTCACCTTAATTGTTAACTTACTTGATAAAATGGGTTGTGTAAAGGAAAATAGATTAACAACATAGATTAAGGCTACTAGCCATCGTCTAATGACTTGACCCTTAACAAGTAAAGTTAATTTGATACTAAAAGTTAGGGTCAAGATTCAAAGACTCAAAGACTGAGAGGTATTTAAAGTGATATTCATCTAATTAGGGTTGAAAAATGTTTAGGTGAACCAGTCTTACTAGTTTTACATACTAAGCATCATGATATATCACTAGTACGATACACTTATAAAGTTATGAAATCATGGAAACAAAGTGTAACACCTCAGTATTTGAAAGAGCTAAAACGAGAAAGAACTAAATTGGAAATAGCAAAATCTGAAATTTTGCAAGTTAGGCATAGCTTATAGTTTTGGGTCAACTTCAAACAATCATAACTTTCAGTACATGATGAGGTAGGAGGCCCATAAGATATAAAATGAAAGGTCTTGGAATCCTCTTTATAATGCCACCGAGTTTGCTAATTTTAGAGCTCGTATAAGGGAGATATGCCCGTTTGAAGTCAGGTTGTCCATTTAAGGAAAGTTACTCAAAAATATGAGGGGTATTTTGGTTTTTTCCTTACCCAATCAGCTTTAAGAAATTTAGTAAATAATTAGGGTTCTAAACTGATTTGTTCAGTTTTACAAATCCTAATTTATGCTAGGGTTTTGAGAGAAGTTCAAGAAGAGGAGAAAAAGGAGAAAAGTCAAGGCATTCTTCAAATTTTCTTGCAAATCGAAGGTTGTTTCGCCAAGGGTTTAATGCCTAAGAGGTATGTGAATTCTCATAGTGTTGGGTTCGTTCACCCACACACCAATCATGTTATTTTCAGCATAATTTCATTCTAGAAAGTTGAAGGATTTGAGTTCTTGATTAGTGTTCTTGAATCTTGCTTTCGTTCTTGAATTAGAATGGGTTTGATGAGTTCTTGAGATAATCGTATCGAGTTTAAGAGTTGTTTTTGAGTAGATTATGATATACTTGTATTGGGTAATTGAATCTAAGGAGAAATTGAGAAAAAGAAACGATTCTAGTCAAATTAAGATCAGAAAATGAGTTGAAAATTTTGTCGGAATCGTTTGGGGGATGGCTGGCGCACCCCAGATGCGCCAGAGGGTTTGGGGCGGCGCGCCAGTAGTGCACCATTTTTGGCTCTCTGAACTTTAGGGATTGGCGCCCCGCGCCAGCAGTGTGCCAGGGTTGCCTGCCCCCACCCTTTTTCGTCGTTTTACCTGTCTGAGTTCTCTGAAAGTGTACCTTCACTCCCTATTGATTCTAACTACTCTAAACTACTTCTAAACATCTAGAAGTCATTCAAAAACATTAATCATAACCTTGAATCCATCAATTCAAATTCAAGGTAGAGTTAAGAGTCAAGTTTTGAGAGTTCTTCAAGTCATTTTAAGAAGTCTTTTTACAATCTTTTGAACTTGTTTTAAGACTTGAGCATTGAGTTTGAGGAAGAGTAAAGTTGAGTCATTTTCTTTAAAATGATATATGGAAACTAGGTATTTCCAAGAGAAATGTTTTTTTACATTTAAGAAAAGAGGAAACACTGATTTCCAAAAGAGTTCAATAGCAGTTTTAAGTACTATCTCTTTTTAGAGAAAGTCTTTTGAGTAATAATCTCAAAGTTGAGGAAGAGTAAATGTTTTCTTAAAATCATATGAGCTAAGAATATTTTGGGACAGCAATATAGAATAATTATTACCCCCAATGAGCACAACTTCCCATATGTCGGATACAATGATGCTAACTAAATCTTTGATTCAAATGAGACATAGTGGGTATGTCTTTACCCTTGGAGGGGGAGCCATAACATAAAAATCAGCAAAACAGACCATAATTGTTAGATCAACTATGGAATCTGAATTTATTGCTTTAGAGTTAGTTGTTAATGAGGTTGAGTGGTTGATAAACTTCTTAGCAAGTATTCCAATTGGAATGAAACCAACACTTTCTGTGTCGATACATTGTGATTGCCAAGCAGCGATAGCTATAGCAAAAATAAATCTTTTCAATGAAAAGAATAGACATATATGTTTGAACATAATGTGATAAAGCATATGCTAAGAGATGAAATAATTTTCATAGACTTTGTGAAGTCAGAAATGAATTCGGCTATCCTCTCATTAAACATTTGCAAAGGAGGGTGATATTTGAAACATTGAGGGGAGTGAGACTTTTGTCAGCTTGGGAAAATCGACAATGATGGTAACCCAAACTATGTGATTGGAGATCCCATGAATTAGGTTCATATGGGTAATAACAAGTCATTAGTTGATTAAAAGGTGCACTATAAAATATGTCCCTTTCTATAGTGTGTAAACATAGTGCAAGAGTACTGTAACGCAAAGTGAGGTTGATTAAAATCTTAACTCAATTCATATCCTTTATAGGAGGTGTATTACCCCGCAGAATACACTTGATGAAGGGGCCTATATGAATGTGGAGTGAGGCCGGTCCTATGAAATTGTGACAAATTTCTAGAGCACTCATGAATACCAGACACATGCATGGCCTATTGGCGCAAAAATCGCGATGAACAACAAAGTGTGTGGAGGCATGATGTGATCAAAAAGACGCTGAATTTAGAAAAGAATTTTTGGTTCATAGAAGTTCTAAACTTCAACAACTGTTCTGTAAGTTTAATCTTATTTTATCTAAGATCTGATTTATAGTCTAAGTGACACCAATTTCAATACATTATTCTCTTTGTAAAAACCTAACAAAAATTCTTTATTTTTATTTATATTCTTTTTGAGATAAGTCGGTGATTGTTAGAAAAAAAATAATTATTATAAAAGTATTTATCTCAAAAAGATATATTAATTTTGGTCAAACTAATTTGTTGTCCAACGTTCCAATATAATGTCGTTGCCTTCAACGTTCCAATTTTCTTTACTTCAACGTTTCAATTCTTTTTATTGGATATCTTTACCTTTATGACATTTATCCTTTGGCAGTTTAGAGACTTTCTTTTTGGCATATATAAGTCATTCTTTGCTGATAGAGGAAGCAGTGGAAAACATATCAACAATTGCTTTATTCCTCTTCTTTCTTTTGCTGGATTTTATTGTTATAAAAATTTTGTTTTCTAGTTACTTTTAGAAGAATTTGTTGAATCCTAAGAAATACACCATATCTGTGAAACTTAAGGACATTGACTTACACACCTCAAGCTATCAAGAATTTGTGATTGTACAACAAGATTTACAACATAACCTCTTTTAGTTGGTATTTACAATTCTTCCATGTCATTCTTGATATGCATTTATAAATTTTAGAATGTACTCCAATTTGTTCCTATTTATATGTCACCATTTTGAATTTCACGTGCATTAAGAAACTAAGTAAGTTTACTATTTTATCCTTATATAATTTTTTGGAACTCAAGTTTTCAATTAATGAATATGAATTAATTTATTTAACCAATGAACATGAATCATTTGCTTAAGACCATCTCCAACCCATCTCTATTTTACTCTCTATTCTTTATATTTGAAGAGTAAAATAGAGAATGGATTCTCCAAGCACTCTCTATTTCACTCTCTATTCTTCAATTATAGAGAGGTGAATAGTAGTTCTCCAAATTTGGAGAACTACTATTCACCTCTCTATTTTACTTTTTGATTATTTTAATATTATTTCTATTATATTACTAATTAAGTCTTTATCATTTGTAATTATTTTCTAATGTAATATAACATCTAAAAATATATTATTAACAAAATACTACTTCGACCCAAATTAATATTTTTTATATTTTATTATTTTAAAAAGAAATTGTCACTTTAAATATGTAATTTAAAGTTATTTTATATTATTTATATTATATAAAATTATTAATTAAGTCTCTAATATTTGTAATTATTTTCTAAGTAATATAACGTCTAAAAACATATAATTGATAAGTATGCTACTTCCCTCCCGAATTAACAATTTTTTTATTTTTTATTTTTATTTTTTTTTCATCATTTTAAATATGTAATTTAAATTATAGTTATTTTTCATTATGAAGTATGCACAAAATTTACATGATAATTCAAACAATCTACTTTTATGTTATAGTGATAAATTATTAAACTACAGTTTTTAATGAGCATGAAAATATTTGATGCAATAGTTCAAAATGAAATAGAGGAAGTAAATTAGTACACGAAATAATTGGATACAAGATGAAATTGTTAATTAACAATTTTTAGCTACACCTAAATAAATAAGAACGAAAAATTGCACATTTTGAACTCCGTTATACATTAATCGAACATTTATGAGAGTAATGTAATAGTCTTGAAAGTTGATTATTTATGTAAAATTTAAAATAAATTTTACGATGAAACAATATTTACAATGTAATTATATTTCATCAATGATTTCACTTTTATTTGAATTGTTGGTTAATATGTATTATATGTAATATTTATTGCAATTTATGTTATTTAGAAATTTAGATTAAAATCTAATTTTATATTAAATGAAGAATTTGAAAAAAAAAATGAAATTTTGTATCACATAAAGATTATAGAGTGATTATTTGGAAAGAGAAGAAATGATTTATATTATGAAATAAGAAAATAAAAATGAAATAAAAATAATAATGTAATATTGAGGGGAGAGAAAAAGATTCTTTTTAGAGAGTAAAATAGAGAATTGGGTTGGAGTTGGTTGTCTGAAAAAATAGAAAACTCTATATTTGGAGAGTAAAATAGAGGATAGGGTTGGAGATGGCCTAAGCTTTTCTAAGTTGGTCAAATGTATATTTACAAGGTTAATAACTCACATGGGTAAAAAAAAAGAACAATATAGTAATTTATGCATTGATTTTATGATATGACAAGTATTATAGATCAACTATTTATAGAAATTGATGACATATAAAAACAAATAGAGGGAATATAATCTAATATCTGCATTGGCATTAAAGTAATTTATCTTCAAATTGACTAATTCGATCTTGATGACAAAGGGACAATCAATGTAGTCGTTTGCTGGCTGTGTTTTATGAAATTTGTAAATTTATATCTTCTTTTTTTGTTAGAATTTGGATCCTTTTTATGTCATGAGACGTTGCAAATTTTAACAATATCATCAAATATTTATGTATGCCTCATTCTCTGTCTTTTCTTATTTAGTTGTTTTATATGGTTTAGTATTTTATTTTTTTAAAATATATATTTTGTTGTTTGTTAACAAGTTTGCCTTATTTAAACTCACCATTAGATTTAATCCATTATAATTTTAATAAATCTTCACATCATGAAGCTCTTTAGAGAGTATATATTTGCTCTAAAATTGAAATTTTGTATATTTGATTTTTTTTAAAATAGTTACAATGACATTTGACTATTTCATAAAAAATCATTTAATAATCGAGAAGCTAATAAAATTGACCAATTAAATTAGAGAACAAGTGCTAAGATAAGTAGAAGATAAAGTAATCAAATAGTAGGACTTTTAAAATCATTAAAGTTTATGAGATATGTAAATGTAAATATACCAAATATTTTAATTTGGAATCATTTTGATGGAGTATCCTATAAGAATTATTTCTAAGCTTAATGAGATGGACAAATTAGCTAATAAATAAATAAAAAAGACTATTGTTATTGATAATACAGTAAAATCTCACTAAATTAATATAATTGGGATCGTAAAATATTATTATTTTATAGATGTATTATTTAATCAATAAATTAAATAATTATTAATTTATAGAGTGTTTTGAGATCAACCTTATGATACTCAGATAATAAAAGCTTTCAAGATGTATTATCGGAACATGTTTTATCGTAGGATATTAGTAGTTTATGAATGTGAGACTTGCAACCAATCCAAGAAAAAATAATGTTTTGGATGTTATGAATTTGACAATCTTGGCTTGGACGACAAATTTTCAGTAAAAGACAACAAAAAATTATTTTTGACAGTACAAAATATATTTGGAGGATGAAATTATAGAGAATTTGAATGAATCCACCCACTTGTGAAAATGTCATTCATGAAGCTGAGGTTATGATTAATGATTTCGGTTAGCGCAATAAAATGGACGTCAATAACTTATTGAATTATCTGAGTGAAAATGATACATATTCAGTGATCCAGAACTTGAAAGAAATTGTGGATATCATAAAAAATAATATTGACGATGAAATTGTAGATGATACGATACCTTTAGAACCAGTTATGCGTAAGAAAACACTTATCTTATCTAGAACTCTTCACAATATTATGATGTAGTTCGAAAAGACAACATCAAAACTTTTGGATGTAATAAGAAAAGTTAAAGATGAACCTTCAACTAGATTTAAAGTTTAACTCACATTTCACTAAATCGTCTTAGATATATTTGTACATCTAAAGAATTATTAATTTATAATATTAATAGGACCATATATTTATATAGGGGTCTTCTGAAAATATATTATGTTATTATCTTATTGAAATAAGTGATTTTTTCATTAGCGCAAATTGAGACTCGAAAAAAATATTATCTTAAAAAAATTATTAATTTATCAAGTATTAATTTATAATGAAGTTTTATTGTATCCTAATTGAGAAGCAAAGAATAGTCCACAGTTTTACCAGGTCACAGATTCAGTAGGGTCATGTGTCTTATTACGTGTCACAATACCTTTGCCTTTTTTCCCTCAAAACTCAGGTGATATTTTTGAGAAAAGTTAGCCATCTCAGCTACCTACGTCCCACTCCCCACTTCTGTATAAACTTTGACAAACCCTAAACCTAGCCTTTCTCCTCTCTTAAACAAAGCTTCTTCAATGGCGCTTTCTTATACTCCTACATCTCTAGGCCTTACTTCCACTCAGAGACTCTGTAATGTAAGAACTTCCCTTGTGGTTAGGTCTGTTTCCAAGGTTAGCCTTGGCTTTGGCTTCCGCTCCGGCTTGGTTCCGTTGGCTCAACATAGTTTTAGGAATAGAACGATTCTCCCCTTCGCAGCTTCACATGAGGAATCGGTGAGTGATATTCATTTAACTTGCAATTTCCTAAATGGAGTTGTTTCATTTATTATGATTTTGTTTGTAAAATGAGGAGTTTTCAACTTCTCCATTGCAGTCGAAAGTAATGGATTTATATTCTTAATACCAACAATTGTCAAGAATTTCTATTGTTTTTGAAGATTTTCTTATTGAGCATTTATCAATGGCTGTTTTCAGAGGAAAAAGGGTGCAAATTTTTCTTATTTCCGTGATGACTTTTTGTGCTTAGTAGGTCACGTGTATCGGATCAACTTAGGCATTGGTCATGGACCAAAGATTTTTAGTACTCCCTCCTCTCATTTATATTACGGTGTTGTATCAGGGGTGGAGAAGCTAGTTTAGTAGAGAAAATATCACATAAAAGTTCTGTTGCTGGTGGGGGAGGTCTCAGGTATCCCGTGGAATTAGTCGATCGAGGTGCACCACGATCATTAGAAAAAAACACAAAAATACCACATAAAAGTTTAATATTATTGGAGTGTTCTCAAACGTTGAGGTACCTTCCAAATTGGTTAAGGTCATACAAAATGTATTATACTATTCAAACTCCTAGTGGAAGTCTTTAATGTGTATTCCCAATTGACACACTAGGTGTTCAGGCCAACTTGCGGCAACTTTCACTATTCCACCAGTACGTACTACCTCCCTGCATAAGTACTAGGTAACTTAGGCAAATGAGATTTTTTTTTTAATCTCTGTTGGGATTTGAACTGTGGTCCCACGGTTTACACCCACTTTGTTGACCACTGGGCTACTCCTTTTCGGTATACCTTTCATTCACCTTTTTATGTGGTTGAGTATAATGTGAGGTCTAGAACATGGTCGCCAATTGCTATTTTCAGATTACATTACATACAAAAATGCTGGGAAAAGCTTATAAAATGGGAATTACAAGTTGTTGTTTCTTTTGCAAGCTTATACTTGCTTGTAGGCAGTTAAACATCAAACCGAAAGAGTTGTACATAATCATTGTAGTATATGTAGTACCTTTAAATATGTAAATTATATGTGAAAAAAATTGAGGGATGAACTGCTGAATTCACATAGAAGTTTAGATGCTCTACCCTCGTACCTCGAAGCCTGCCATTTCTTTTGGGACAGAGGTAGCATTATTTTATGTTACATCAACCTGATGTCTTTTTTTTTAACCAACTTCTTTACATTTCTTACCATTGTTTTGAATGAGTAGGCTGGTATGGACAGTTGAGAATAGAAAGAATATATCTATATTTTATCGACATACACACACATTTAGTTATTTGTATAGAGAAAACAAGTGTGTTTTGAGAATTAAGCAGAGCTCTATATGCTATCCCCTTTGTTATTAAGTTGGCCTTCTCTCCTTTCTGGTCCACCCCAAAGATTGACTGGTTTGCTTAAATGGAAAATATTTTCTTCTCCAAATATTGTAGTAGTATAAACTGTTTTTACGTTTTTCTTGAGAAGAATAATAAAACATGCTACATCAAGTTTGATATATAAAACAAACAAAAGTAAACTGTTTATGTTTTTTTATTATATCAAACTTGGTGCGACATGTGTTTGTATAACTATTCCACTTTCTTTACATCTCAAGCTATTATTCTAAAAACTTCCAAGCAAACTTAATATGATAATCGATTCCAATATTTCACTCTTAAACTCAAGCAAGTCAAATTAGGATTTTATTGAGAGAGGAGTAGTATGTTTAATCGGTGTGTATGACTATGTTTTGTTGATCTATATTGATCATTATGATGTTAAGCATAGTTCTTTCATGTTTATGAGTCAAAGGTTTTCATATTTTCAGAAGCCTTCAGATGTTGAATTGGAGAAGGACAATAATGATCTTAAGGAGGAGGCTGAAGCGCAAGAAGAAGCCTGGAAACAGACCCTAGCTTCCTTCAAAGAACAAGCGATGAAGGTGCAAGCTGTGTCACAAGAAGCGTATGAGGTGTATTCCGATAAAGCTATGATCATTTTGAAAGAAACTTCTGAGAAATTAAAAATTCAAGCGGATAAGGCAAGAGAAGATTGGACTATAATTGCAAAGGAAATTAGTGAGGAGAGTAAAGAATATTTAACCACTGCTGCTGAGAACTCACCTGAACCTGTGAAGGATATTGTTGAAACATTTGTTTCCTCTGCAGATGAATTGAATGACGTGTCGAAAGTGCGAGACTTTTATGTGGGAATACCTTACGGTATGTAGAAGTTATCTTTCCAAATGTTGTAGTAAGGGACCATTCGACACGCAGTTTTAAAATTTTGTTTTTATAAGTTGTTTCATGATTTTGTTTGGGTTACTATTAGTTTAAGTTCTTTAGAATGAAGCATGCAATGTCTTGAAGCCTTTAGCTTTTTCGCTGCCTTGGTGATGCTCTACAGGAACTCTTCTTTTTGCTGGTGGCTTTTTGTACTTCATGCTAAGTGGAAGCACTGCTGCCCTTAGATTTGGTGTTGTACTTGGAGGTGCTCTTTTGGCCTTAAGCGTCTCAAGTTTACGATCATGGAGAAGTGGAGAGTCGAGTTCACTAGCTTTAAAGGGACAGGCAGGTTAGCATTTGAGAGACCATATATCCTCATTTACTCTCCACTCCACATGTGCTCTTTCTAACACCTATATGCAACTCGTACAAGAATATTCTGATTTATTTGGTGCATGTATTAGTTTGCTATTACCAATTTCAGCAAAGGGTGTCATTAATTGCTTGTGAATTTGGCATGTAATTGTCATATGGAAACGATGCCACTATGTAGGGAAGACGAGTAAACTTGCAATATCAGTAAAAGAAGCAGAGAATCTCAAGTGTTAGAGATCCCTTATTTGTCTTAAATGACAAATGATCAAGTATTGAAGGAATCAGTTTCAAATTGAGTGGGATATATTAAGGATTCATATAGCTTTCCCAACTAGTTCAGGATTTAATCATAGCTGTTGTTGTACTGATATGCAAATTAGCCCTTAGTTCTATGTGCACAACTGTTAGTCTCGATCATGAACCCAAAAAAATAAAACTATTTCTTTTTACCTCAACGGAGCTTTCCAAGTTTCTTTTTCTTCTCGTTGTGAGCTGGACCTTACTCCACTGCTGCCAGCATGCTTGCAACATTTAAGGGTACACGCTGAGCATGTATAGGTTGGTTTAGGGATTTCATACCTCTATCCACTCCGTAATTTTCCGTTCTTACAGTTGTCCTGGTTGGGAAAAATTGACTTTCGGATAAGTTAACAATTTTGATTCCTCCCCTCCCTCTTTTATTTGTGATTTTAATGCTGGAATTTGTTTCTCATATTTCAAATTCTGTATTGATCAGTGCAACATTGCTTTACCTGTTATGTGCTTTCTCTTTTTGCAGCCATTGCTACCATCTTATTTGTCAGAGAATTTCGCTTGATGTTGCAGGTACGACTTCCTTTTCTTCCCCCCTCCCTTTCTCTATAGAGTCCTTATCCAGTAAATTCAATAATTTTTTAAGCAATGATTTCTGACAACTTATTTTCTCTTGCCTTGCAGAAACCGTTTATTTTCAATTTTATTACAGCCACCATCAGGTTTCATATTTCTAACCCCCAGCATACCTTGTTAATGCTACACTCTCTTTGTTAGTTTGCTGGTTTAGTTTTGCTCATTGTCCTAATAAAAATATTCTTCCTATCTTGTCTTGTCCAAATAGAAGGAAAAGAAGGATTAGACAAGAGGGGATCCGGGGGGGGAGGATTTGTCTTGATGCGAGCTAGCTCTAGATCGGGAGATATATACTTGCTACTGATAGTAGGACGAACATGTTTACTTAGAACAAGATAAACAAGTGCACCAGAGTTCTTCAAGTCCCTCAAGAAATTTTTTTCTGTCATGTTCTATCTGAAATGTTATTTGTCACTCCTTCCATCCCCATTTATCTAATGCAACTTTGACTGGACACGGAGTTTTAGAACGAAAGAAAGATTTTTGAAGCTTGTGCTACAAAACAAGCCATAGATATTTGTTAGTTATAGATTATCTCATTAAGGGTAAGATGAAAAGTTTAAAGTTAAATTGTTCGTAAATATAGAAATGTATCCTTCTTTTTGGATAGAAGGAAAGTGCATCACATAAATTGGGACAATAACATCAACATACCTACTGTAATCCCACAAGTGGGGATCACATAAAATGGGACAAAAGGAGTATTGTTCTTTTAAAATGATTTTCCTCGTTGTAAGTGAAAAGGTTGATTTTCCTCTTAATAGGAAAAAACCTTGTGTTCTGCTGTCGCTCTCTATCTTCCTGGTGTAACTTTTTGCATTCTTCCCTTAGCTTCCTCTTAAGATATTTCCATACATATGTTTTCTAGCTTGAGATTGAGCTGTAATCTTTATTGTATCCCATGAGAAAGTGATGTAGCTATATGACTTTTTGAAATAATGCATAATGTTCCCTTGCATTGTAGATTGTTGTATCTCAGGTGCTCACATTACTGTTGTTATTGGTTTTTGCTGTGTGTAGTGGAGGGGTGGCAGCATTCTATGCTTATAGGATCTTAATGGATGGTGAGCAGACAAAGGGTTCAAACTCGGCAGCACAGACAGATAGTTAAAGCTAATTCTTGGTAATGTTAATGTACATGAGCATGTTCTGTAGCAAATTATCAAATAAATGTTTTCTTTGACTTTGTTAGGAGCCCAGAAACTTTCCTAACCTTAATTCTATAAACTTTCAAACTCAACACAGAAATAAGAGCAACACTTCAACTGTTCTTTACTGTCTCCAACAAATAGAATAAGTTTTACAAATAGAGAAATAACTTCAATACATCTAACAACCAAATGTATTTAGGGGAATCTTAACCACTAAATCTGCCAGAGAAAATCCTACAGGTAACTGTTCGTCTTCCCTTCTTCCTAGTGCAATATAACACAAAATACCTGCCTAAGCACGCGTCTACTAACTGCTAGGTAACTACTAGAAATACATAAACATCATCATAATAATAATAATAATAATAAAATAAATAAATTAAGTTACAGTAAGACTTATTTTAACCTAAGTTGCGCGGGTTCTTCACTTTCGATGTGGCACCCGTGTTGGATTCTCCAAAAATACACTACTTTTGGCGACTCCGACACGCACCCCTTGACATTTTTGAAGAGTCCGGAGCAACATAGATTTTAACCTCTTCCTATGGTTATAGACCCTAGTAACAACAGGTTTAACATAATCTATCTGCTTGGAGCCTCTTGAATGCTTTTATAGATCACTTCGGCTTCCCTATTTATAGTTCCAGAAAAGTTCATGCCCACATGGTAATTAGAATTGGTGTGGTTACACAACCTAGTAATCATGGCGACCTGTTTGTTTGTCATAAAGTAATAACAATGTAATTACAAGCAGCATACTGTTTGGTTGCACAAGTGTAATTATTCAATTAAATTACTTTTAAGATAAAATTGATTGTCTAAACACTAAAGTTAATATTGAACAAATATGTGCCACTAAATGATATTAAATTAGGTTCTTAAGATACATATTGATTCATATTTTAATTTAATTTGTTATAAAAAATAAAAGAACACATTCTGTAAGAACATCATTAGATGAGATGTTTGATAAAACAATTAATATTTATAAACATAATGCCATAGCATTATTCAAATTTTTGATTAAAAAAATAATCAATCAATTGCAAGTGAAAAATGAACAACATGCAAATGTGAAAAAACAAGTTAATAGTACTAAAACAAATCAAATGAGTTTGAGCATATAACTTAAATTCAAAGTCCAAAAAAATGAAAATAAAATTAACTTACTACTCATATGTCAAATTCCAACATAATATAAAATGAGTTCAATATAACTCAAGTAAATATATTTCAAAAGAAAAGAAAAACATTAGTCTATAACCTCATTCAACAACAAAATTCTACTTTTCAGTCATTATATTCCAAGTTTGTTAAAGACTCATTCTTTCTAATATTAGGTGTAGTTTCAAAAACTAGAGTAATAATGCAGTTGCGCTAAAAGATGATAAATAAAGAAATAAGAAAAAAGTACGATCAATCACATGGAATCACTAGAGAAATAAAATGTTGGGAGATGAGATAAAGGAAATGAAACATAAAAAATATATTTAAAAAGTTAAAAAGAAGTAATAGAAATAAGAAAAGAATATAAAATTAGAATAATGATGAAAGAAATTAAAAAGTGACCTTATTATTACATAAAATGTAATTATAATTACACTGAATTCTCTCTCATACACACCCTCTCCCATAAGAATTAGAGAGTAATTACCCATCCCAATTACACCCAAATCCAATTATCAGGTGACTTTTCAAACATGCCAAACAATGCAATTACACTCAAATTTGGTTACCAGGTGGCTTTCCAAACAGGTCCACTTTCTTTCTCTAATTGCTTATTCTTGCTTCTTGAACGGTCCAGGCAAGAAACACATGCTATAGGAGTTGGAGGGAATTCAAGTTCACATCAATCTCAATCTGGTAGATAATTGCCCAATGTATGTGCTTTGAATCATCTGAAGGACCCAACACAACTAGTCCTAGAATGATAAATCTGCTCGTGCAAATCAGGCGATCTGCTGGACAAGGATGCGTCTTTCTGTGCGCCTCTAAATGTTGCAACTAGAGTATTTGTGCATTATTTCCCGGTACTAAAAAGTAGTGAGTTAAGATCTTGCTGGCAAGAACTGAGCAGGGGATTCTGCAATCCCTTGAACATTTTAAGACGACTATTATTAGGTTGTACTTGAGGAAGATTTGCTTCTTTGAGAACGTTGGTTGATGTATTAAGGCAATTGTATCTTCGTTTTAATATGTGATGGCATTTCTGCATCAGTTATCATTTCGGGGAAACAAGTGTCTAAAATTTCAAATTGGTTATGTAAGCTTCTTCAGCTGAAATTTTCTTCTTGTTCGCTCGCGCAAATCAACATTAGGACGATTGAATAACAATGCTAATAATAACTGCGACGTTTTGTGATTACGATGCTACTAGAGTCATATTTTTAACTGTTAGGTAAGAGAGAGATCTTCGCTCTACATAAATAAAAGTGGAACCAAATTTTATTGAGTATGGCCTTATATTAGTAGGCACTATATAAATTTCCTTTCTCACAATTCTTTGGCAGTTTAAATTCGTGTGTTAAATGATCGGATTGAGCGGTATTTGAACATTTTAAAATGAATTGATTTTTATTTTTAATGAATAAGTGTCAGTGATCTGTTCAAAAGTTATTTTAGTTGAAGTGGGCTAAAAATGGGATCATAACTTAACTCAGTACAATTATATTAGAACAACTTTTACATATAAGCAAACATAAATATTGTGTTATAGTAATAGTTTGTATAATTGCACTCCATAACAAATTTTATATTTGTTATGGAGCTTTTGATTTGTATAATTCACTAGATACATCAAGTTTTATACAAATTGTTTAGTTTTGTATAAATTCATTTATACATTGTAATTTGTATAATAAGATCTGTATTTGTAAAATTATAAGTGTATAGAATGAAAATATATGTATTTGTATTTGTATTTGTATTTGTATATACACTTTTCTCTCGCTTTATACAAACACAAACACATTTTATACATTTGTATACCGAATGAGTAATTGTATACCAAAAATAGCTAATTGTTATAGAATCAGATGACAAAAAAATTGGATGTTCGCTGCGAATTATAAATAAAATAAACTATGGCTATAACATTTAATTTGAATTAATAATTTGTTATTTCATACAATTTTCTCATTATATTACTACTAAGTTTTACATTCTTTGTTTTGTTAAAATTTGTTCTAGTATCTAATAAAATGTTTTTCTTATATTATGGCTAAATAAAACATGTCAAATAAAAAAAAATTATTTAAAAATATTTAGACAATTTTCATGGGTCAGCTCAATATTTAAAGGACAAATTACTTAACTACACTCCTTTACTTACCTTAATATCCATTTATTCCTACTTATTTCAAAATTTTCAAAAATCTCTTATTTACCTATATATCCCGCATGTATCCCGTGCACAACGCTATGTACCCCGCATGTATCCCGTGCACAACGCTATGTATCTCGCTATATGAAATGTATCAAACTTAATGTATCTCGTGCACAACGCTATGTATCCCGCTATATGTAATGTATCAAACCTAATGTATCTCGTGCACAACGCTATGTATCCCGCAAACATCATTTTTAAGGGATTTTTGATAAATAAAAAACTAGAAGGGATAAGATATTATTTAGTACCTATAATATGTGGTTCCTATAATTTATACATATTTAAATGGGTTGGATTAAGCACTAGTTAAAATCAATGCATTGATTGCCCCTATTTACTAGTCTTTGATTTTTGCTCCATAAATCAGCCGTATTTAATTTTTGTTTCTATTGTTCATTTAATAAAATTTCTTTACAATGACTTAATTTCACTAGGTAAACTTTTTTAGGGAATATTCGTAGTGGGTATGAATTCCGAAATATCAAGTTGATTTGTACTAGTTTGGTTTCAGTTTTGTAAGCTTCATTTGTTTTCATTTGATCAAGCCGTCTGAATTTGAATGCACATCTGAATATTAATATGTGCATTAAGATTTTGAAGTTTGAATCTGAATGCATATTTGAATATTGCGTTAAAATTTAGAGATTTGAATCTGAATATTAAGATGTTGCATTAAGATCTGAATATTAAATATAGTTATGAATTGATTATCCTTTTAATGTTTGAATATATAAAATTTGTCTTTGTTTAAAAATAATAAATATAAAATTTAAATAAAATACTAGATTGATATAATATAATATCAATAAAATATTTTAAAATTTTTATTTGGCAATTGGTGGTGGTGATAATTAATGTAAGTGATAAGAGCTTATGTCTTTTGGTGTTTTGATGATCTCCTCACAAGTGCAGGGACCTGGTCCTCTGCAGAGTACGCTCGTCCAGTGACAAAGTGCGGTACAGCTGTAAAAGCTGTTTGCGTCAGAGAGTTGGTGAAAGCTGCAGAGTACTTCACCAATCAGAAGCAAGGATGTTGCTTGTACGTTTGGTAATAACTTTTCATGGTTTATATCAAACATGAAACAACAATATTCATTCATTCATTCAAAAGAGAGAAAGATTTTCATGCTTCAAGAACAGCAAAGGGATCTAATCGATTGCTTCAAGAGCTTCTTGCATTAACTGTTATTTTATTTCCTTATAATAGTTCTTATATTGTAAGATCAGTTTGTCTTGTAAAAGAAATGTTTTCAAACTCGTTTGAATCATTGTAAGAACTAGGTTAAGGGTAACTTAGGCTCTTACTCTAAAAGGTCTATATTAATCAGTTAGGATTAGTATAGTAAGCGGTGGTGTGTCCGCTCTGGCTCATCTAAGTAATAGGAGGTATTGCTTAGAGTTGGGATTAGTAGGTTAATCCTAGTTTGTAAACTTGCTTTTGCTTTTTGCTTGGAGAAGATTAGTGAAAGAAGTTTTGAAAAGTCCTGGCAGGCCAGGTCGTGGTTTTACTCCCTTGAGCAAGGAGGTTTCCACGTAAAGTTGTTGTGCAATCTTTACTTTCAGCACTTTGTTTATTTTCTGTTATTGTAACTGTGCTGAGGACCTGGTCCCATCTAGACTAGTGGACGCATACATTCCAACAAGTGGTATCAGAGCATGTCTTTTCTCTCTGGTTAACACCAAGAAAAGGAAAGATCCTGACGGAATGGCTGCTCCACCAAATATGGAGGAAGGACAATCTTCTACCAGACCACCGCGTTTTAATGGACAATATTATGGCTGGTGGAAAAACCGAATGCACGACTACATCAACGCTGAGGATTATGAGCTATAGGACTGTCTTCAAACAGCCCATGAAGGAACTCAACGAGTAAAGGAATCTAAAGTTGATATGCTTACCACTCAGTATGAAAACTTCAGTATAAAGGAAGGTGAATCCATATTTGAGATGAACTCAAGATTCACCTCTATCACTAACGAGCTGAGAGGGTTGGGTGAGCCTATTCCTGTCCGAAAGCAAATTTGCAAGATCCTCAAAGTGCTTCCAAAATCTTGGGAAAACAAGGTGGATGCCATAACAGAAGCCAAAGATCTAACGACACTTTATATGGATGAACTGATTGGGAACCTTCAGACCTATGAGATGAACAAGAAACAGGGGACAACTGTGAAGGAAGGAAAGAAGGAGAAGTCCATTGCTTTGAAAATATCTCAAAGTAAAGAAACTGAAGAGGAGGATGAGATGGCATATGTCACTAGAAGATTTCAGAAGATTTTAAAGAAGCATGGAGGCTTCCAAAAGAAAATCCCTTCCAGCAGAACTGCTATTGCAAATGATCTCTGCCATAGGTGTGGTAAGCCTGGACACTTCATGAGAAACTGCCCAATACAAAGCAGGAAACTCATCTCATGACACCAGACCTCGCAAGAAGGACCTGGTCCCAGACCATGCTCGAAGGAAGGCACATGCGGATCAGATGGTGAGAAATGCCTTTGCGGTGTGGGGAAATGATTCAAGTGAATCAGAAGAAGATGAAAAAAATCATGAGGATGTCTCAATGATGGCCATTGAGGATAACGAAAGCATTTTTAACTCTATTTTCTCTTTGACGTCAAATTCTGACGATGAAGAGGATTCAGATGAGGTAACTCTTTTTTATCTTAAAGATGATCTAGATAATCTGCCTATAGAAAAATTGAGGAAACTTGTTGCTCTGCTTATTGATTGTGTTGATGAACGAACCACTGAAAACTTAATGTTGAATAAAAAATTAAGTCTGTGTGAAGACAGAAACTCTGCTCTTATGTCTCAAGTTGCTGAAATTAATAAAGGGATAGGTATTCTAGAGACTTGCAACATAACATCTGAGAAGGACCCTGGAAACTCAGTAGGTGGGAAGAGAAAGCTTAGTATTTTTGAGGAAGAACTGGAAGAAAAGCTAAAAAATTCTGAGTCCTAGTTAGTCATTTCTCTTGAAATAAATTCTCAATTAAGAAAAGATTTGAGTAAGGTCAAGGAAGAATTAAGTCACTCCCTTAAATGGACTGGCTCCTCTAAGATACTTTCTAATATGTCCAATCAAAGTTTCAATGGAAAGAAGGGGTTGGGATGCAGACCATTAGAGCCCCCCTATAATCCCCATAGCAAATATGTGTCTGTATCTGACAACCTTTTATGTACTCACTGTGGTCGAAATGGTCATTTGAAAGAAAATTGTGAGATTCTGAGAAAAGCTAAGGAAAGGCATGAGAGATTTGTTAGACCTGAAAATGATGATAAAAAGAGACATAAGGGACCTGATCCCCCGTATTGTTTCACAAATAACATCATGCCTCACTGGACAGAAAGGTCTCTTATCAGACCTCTTAATGATTACTGGGAACTCCGTCTGAAGTGGGTTCCTAAATCTAACAAATGATTTCTATGCAGAAGAGAGGAAGGAGTCAGTGCTGGTATATGGACAGTGGATGCTCAAGGCACATGACGGGAGACACTTCAACTTCCTCTCTTTGGAAGCACACCAAGGTGGTGGTGTGTTATTTGGTGGTGGAAATAAGGGCTCTATTCTTGGTATTGGCAGAATAGGGAGATCGGCTGATAATTCGATAAATAATGTACACTATGTGGAGGGTTTAAAATACAATCTTTTGAGCATTTCACAAATTTGTGACAAGGGAAATGAAGTCAAGTTCTTGTTTGATAGCTGTGTAGTTACAAACTGTGCAACTAAGAAAATTGCAATGTCTGCAAAAAGAGTCAAGAATATGTATGTTGCTGATCTTGATTCTATTGAAGGAGCCAGCTTGTCATGTCTGAGTGCTCAAACTGACGATGTAAATCTCTGGCATAAACGACTAGGTCATGTAAGTGCCTCTTTACTTAACAAGCTTGTTGCAGGGGACCTGGTCCGCGGATTACCAAAGCTGAAGTTCTCAAATGACAAAGTCTGTGACGCCTGTATAAAAGGAAAACAAACAAGATCATCCTTCAAGGCAAAAAGGAGTGTGAGCACTACCAGACCTCTAGAACTTCTCCACATGGATTTGTGTGGACCGGTCAGAATTCAAAGCAGAGGAGGTAAAAAATAT
This sequence comes from Solanum verrucosum, assembly GCF_900185275.1. Taxonomy (NCBI): domain Eukaryota; kingdom Viridiplantae; phylum Streptophyta; class Magnoliopsida; order Solanales; family Solanaceae; genus Solanum; species Solanum verrucosum. The sequence goes on from NW_026020370.1 coordinate 963,209, forward strand.
ATTCTTGTAATTGTTGATGATTTCTCCAGGTACACCTGGAATATGTTTTTGCGGAAAAAGGATGAGACTGCTGGAACTCTGATCACTTTCGTCAAAGCTATCCAATTGAAGATAAACTGCAGGATAGCTAGTATCAGATCTGATCATGGCACAGAATTTGAAAACTCTATTTTTGAAGGGTTCTGCGCAGAAAATGGAATCAACCACAACTTCTCAGCACCAAGAACTCCTCAACAAAATGGAGTTGTTGAGCGAAAAAACAGAACTCTGGTGGATATTGCTAGAACTATGTTGATTGATTCAGAACTTGCTGTGAAATTCTGGGCGGAAGCAGTTAATACAGCTTGCTATGTGACAAACAAGTGTCTTATCAGAACAATCATCAAGAAAACACCTTATGAGTTGTTAAATAACAAAAAGCCTTCAATAGCTCAGCTCAAGCCGTTTGGGTGCAAATGTTTTGTGCTGAAAAATGGAAAGGATGATCTAGGCAAATTTGATGCCAGAAGTGATGAGGGAGTATTTGTGGGGTACTCATCTACAAGCAAGGCTTACAGGGTGTTCAACAAAAGAACTTCCTGTGTTGAAGAAAGCATGCACGTCAAGTTTGATGAATTGGGCACAAGAAGACAGAACAATAAGGACTATGATGTTGAGGATCTGATGACTAAGTAGCAGGATGATCAGAGCACAGAAGAGAATGATGCAGGACAATTGAGAGGACCTGGTCCCTCAAATGTATTACAGGAAACAGTTTCTCAAAATCTTGAAGAAGATGAAGGAAATTCTGATGCTGACAGAGAAGAAGAGATTACCAAAATATCTGGATGGAAACATCAATCCTCTCATCCACTAGATAGTCTCACCTCTCCACTTGACTTAGGAATTCAAACTAGGTCTAAATCAAGAAATCTAGTTGCATATTCAGCATTCATATCATCCGTTGAACCCAAAAACATTAAGGAAGCTTTGAAGGATGTAGACTGGGTGACTTCAATGCAGGAGGAGCTTCATCAGTTTGAAAGAAGCAAGGTGTGGCACCTGGTCCCCAGACCACTTGACAGAACCATTATTGGGACCAGATGGGTCTTCAGAAACAAACTGGATGAGCATGGGATCATTACTAGGAATAAGTCAAGACTGGTAGTACAGGGTTACAACCAAGAAGAGGGAATTGATTATGATGAGACATTTGCTCCTGTAGCCAGAATGGAAGCTATTAGAATCTTAATAGCATTTGCCGCTCATATGGAATTTAAACTGTTTCAAATGGATGTCAAGAGTGCCTTCTTGAATGGAAATTTGAAGGAAGAAGTGTATGTCAAGCAGCCTCCAGGCTTTGAAGATACAGAACTGCCAAATCATGTGCTAAAGTTAGACAAGGCTCTGTATGGTCTAAAACAAGCTCCTAGAGCTTGGTATGAATGACTGTCAAAATTCCTTCTTGCAAATGAGTTCAAAAGAGGTAAAATTGATAACACTTTGTTTTTAAAATCCAGAGGCAACGAGTTGCTGATTGTGCAGGTTTATGTGGATGATATCATCTTTGGAGCCACTACAGATTTACTCTGCAAGGAGTTCTCTAATCTGATGAGCAGTGAATTTGAAATGAACATGATGGGAGAACTTACTTTCTTCCTAGGCTTGCAGATCAAACAAACCTCTCAAGGCACTTCAATATGCCAAGAAAAGTATATCAAAGAGTTGCTTACGAAATTTAATCTACTTGAAGCAAAGGTGCTGGATACTCCTATGAGCACAAGTGTGAAACTTGATAAAGATGAAAATGGTGTGGAGGTCAATCAGACCATGTATAGAGGAATTATTGGGTCACTCTTGTACCTCACTGCAAGCAGGCCCGATATAGTGTTCAGTGTAGGGATATGTTCAAGATTTCAAGCAGCACCAAAAGAGTCTCACCTTAAGGCAGCCAAACGTATCCTGAGATACTTGAAGGGAACTCAGGACCTGGTCCTCTTTTACCCTACTGATGACTCTTTTGATCTTATAGGTTATGCTGATGCAAATTATGCAGGTTTTCTCATTGATCGAAAAAGCACATCAGGCATGGCACACTTCCTGGGATCAACCTTGATTTCATGGGGAACAAAGAAGCAGAATTCTGTGGCATTGTCTACTGCAGAAGCAGAATATGTGGCTGCTGCATCATGTTGTGCACAATTGTTATGGATAAAGCAACAACTGGAAGATTTTGGGGTACTTACAGACACTATCCCTCTCGTCTGCGATAATACAAGCGCCATGACATGGCAAAAAATCCAGTCCAGCACAAGAGAACAAAGCACATAGATATAATGCATCACTTCCTAAGAGACAATGTAGAAAAGCAAAATGTGATGATGAGGTTTTGCAAAACTGAAGATCAGCTGGCAGACATCTTTACAAAGTCACTAAGTAAAGATGTCTTCATTAAAAACAGGATGCGGCTAGGGATGCTAAAAATTACCTGACCTTTCGACATTCTTTTTCCTCTTTATTTGATTATGTTAAGAAGGGCAGGTATCTATTCTTGTTGTAATGTCTGTCAAAATAGAATTCACTTTTGTACCCTAATGCAGGTATACACTCATGGTGTGTCTAGCTGAAGAGAATGTTTAATCACACTGATAGAGTTACAAACTGAAAGGAGGACCTGGTCCTCACGAGGTTAGTATCAATTATACTACACTGTCTAGAAGTCAAACATCTCTGCCACGTGTCTTTCGTCCATTCGTCATGTCAGTTCAAAACATCTTGTCGTTTTAATACCAAAGGTCACCTCCATTGGGACCCATTACCTTTCTATTTAATTTCTCTTGGAGAATGTTTTTTTTTCTTCCTCTTGTCTCCGTTTAAATCTAATTAACTTATCTCTCTAAACCTCTCTCCAAGTTCTTCCTTCTTCTTCTCAAAATGTCTATCACTGAGTCCTCTCAAAAACCTAACCCTTTTAACTTCCCTGATCCTCCTCCTGAAGAGTCTCCCTCCACCCCTGTCTGTGGTGCCGGCGAAATAGTTGAACCTCTCTGCCCGCCGGCCGACAATTTAGTCTCTCCTGTTCTTTCCTCTGGAAATACCTTGAAATGCTCTCCTACTCTGGTCCTATCTAGTGAAAAATCCTCCTTCTTGGAAGCACAATCTGTGGCAAAACCTAATGAGACCCCACCTGTCTGTGATGAACTGGTGGCCGTTCAAGGTTTAGCCTTTTTAAGAAGGGATATTCAACCCTTTTCTCTGGAGCGTGAGTTGGAGTCACCGGATCAGGTCCTTCCCAGAAGTGAGCCTATCTTTGACCAAACACCTAAATCTTTTGATGTTGGAAGCGATAAGGAAGAAGAAGAAGAGGTTCCGTTAAAATGGCGCTCAAGGGGAATGCGTGGAGCAAACCAATCTCAAATACAAGTTTCTGATTTGGAAGGAGTCAAAGGAACATCTGAGGCTGACATTGTTGAAAACTCTGCTGAAAGAGCAAAAGAACGACAGAGAAAAGGGAAGGGAAAGTTGGAAATGCCTGGTTCTAAAGGAGACAAAAAGAAGTATATTACAAGGAGTGAAGCACAAAAAGTTATGGGGAGTGCCATTGCTGCAAACAAAGCCCACACGGAAAGAACTAGGAAGAGGAGAAGAGAAGGGGTTAAGCCCGAACAACCTGCCTCTGTGCCTGTGTCTATTGCGCATAGTGATAGTGAATCTGAAGATGCTGTCAAAAATGTGTTAAAAATGAGAAGAGAAGGTGAGGAAGAAAAGATTAAATCGAAGGGAACTAAAAAGGGAGGAAGGAAATCTACTGCAAAAATTGGGAAGGAGAAAATTCAGCAATCTCTTGCACAAGGAGAAACAGGAAGAAAGCAGAGACCTGGTCCTACTCTTAAAAATCAAATCAAAGAAAAGGAGTTGACTAGAAAAGAGAGGATAGAGAATATGGAACAACAAAAGGTCTTGAATGGTAGAGTCTTTGATCCTGACATTAACACTCTGTTTGGTATGGGAAATTTGGTTGATGCTGTTACCATTCAAGGCTGGAATCATTTATTTGCACCACCAGTTCCATACTTACATGAACCTGAAGTGCGTGAGTTTTTCTACAAAATGGAACTACTGGAAGGTGGTGGAATCACAACGACTGTCCGGAATGTGGAGATTCATCTTGATGAAGAAACTCTGGGAATTATTCTTGGAGTGCCCGTTGTGGGTGTTCGAACTATTGAAGGATGCAAACCATTTACTGATTTCTCGAAGCTTGCCACCAAATGAGGAGACGTCAAGCGTGCAGGCCTTCCTAAGAAGTTCCTTAAAGGGGAGTATCAATTGATGTTTGAGTTTATTAACAAAGTAATGGTGCCCAGGACTGAGAAGAGAACTGTAGCCTCTGCTGCCGATCTTTTTCTCATGGAAAAACTTGATGAGCTTGAGGAAATTAATCTGCCAGCAATTATGCTTGAACACATGCATAGAGTAATGACATGGAAGAATGCGAAGCATGGAATTCCTTATGGGTATTTGCTTAACTTTGTCTTTAATCATTTTGAAGTTCCAGTGGGAAGAGGGGTACCTGGTACTACCAAACAAATGTTCACTATGTCTACTATACTAGAATGTGAGTGCATTGAGGGACCAGCTAAGGGCAGATCTCAGGTGGCAGATGTTTTGGAACAGCAGGCTACTCTTCGAAGGGAGGTGATCGATCTCACTAAGATTCTGTGCGATAAGGAGGTTGAAATCACCAGACTGAAATCTGAACTGCAGAAGGCAGTTTCCAGGGGACCTGGTACCAGTGAGGGTCAAGACCTGCTGCTCAAAGAATTAAGGGATGAAAACACAATGCTGCTGAAGACAAATGCTTCTCTAAATGAGGATATTAAGTCCCTAAACAAACAACTGATACAGGCCCATGAGAGTGCAAATGAGCGCATGTTGTTGTTGATGAGTACTCTTAATCCCTCTCCTCCTCCGTCCTAAATGTGTCTTGTCTCTTTTCTTTTATCCTGTGTCTCATTTTGTTTTGACTAAACTACAGTGGTCAGTATATATGATATAATGCTTTGCTTTTGTTAAGTGTCTTGTTCATGTGTGGTTTAATATTCTCTTTATGCTTACATACTCATGTTCTGTGTGGACCAAGGCCCTGAATTCTTTATTGCCTAGCATTTAACTTGAATATGTTTACTGCTTCATCTTTTCGATGATGTCAAAAGGGGGAAGTTTGTGTTGTAAGGGGATCTAGGCATCTATGGTTGTGGTTGTTAGGGGCATTGAACTAAGGGGGAACGGACTATGATTGTTAGGGATCTAGGCATCTATGGTTGTGGTTGTTAGGGGCATTGAACTAAGGGGGAACAAACTATGGTTGTTAGGGGCATTGAATTAAAGGGGAATTTGTTATGTATTTGAATGAATGCTTGTTCACTCACGTGAGGAGTTATGCAGGTTGTTTGTCATCATCAAAAAGGGGGAAATTGATAAGAGCTTACGTCTTTTGGTGTTTTGATGATCTCCTCACAAGTGCAGGGACCTGGTCCTCTGCAGAGTACGCTCGTCCAGTGACAAAGTGCGGTACAGCTGTAAAAGCTGCTGCGTCAGAGAGTTGGTGAAAGCTGCAGAGTACTTCACCAATCAGAAGCAAGGATGTTGCTTGTACGTTTGGTAATAGCTTTTCATGGTTTATATCAAACATGAAACAACAATATTCATTCATTCATTCAAAAGAGAAAGATTTTCATGCTTCAAGAACAGCAAAGGGATCTGATCGATTGCTTCAAGAGCTTCTTGCATTAGCTGTTATTTTATTTCCTTGTAATAGTTCTTATATTGTAAGATCAGTTTGTCTTGTAAAAGAAATGTTTTCAAACTCGTTTGAATCATTGTAAGAACTAGGTTAAGGGTAACTTAGGCTCTTACTCTAAAAGGTCTATATTAATCAGTTAGGATTAGTATAGTAAGCGGTGGTGTGTCCGCTCTGGCTCATCTAAGTAATAGGAGGTATTGCTTAGAGTTGGGATTAGTAGGTTAATCCTAGTTTGTAAACTTGCTTTTGCTTTTTGCTTGGAGAAGATTAGTGAAAGAAGTTTTGAAAAGTCCTGGCAAGCCAGGTCGTGGTTTTACTCTCTTGAGCAAGGAGGTTTCCACGTAAAGTTGTTGTGCAATCTTTACTTTCAGCACTTTGTTTATTTTCTGTTATTGTAACTGTGCTGAGGACCTGGTCCCATCTAGACTAGTGGACGCATACATTCCAACAGTAAGTAATTGTGTGTATCGATTTGAGATGATTACTAATAATGGTGGTTGTAGGTAATATCTTATAATACATTGATTGATTGTAGTGATTAACCGTGATTGTTGGTGATGATGGTTGATAATTAGTAGGAGGATGACGATTGACTTTGGTGATCAATGATAGTGACGGTTGCGGATGGGGTAAGGATGGTGGTTGTAAATGGAATGCGGTGTTGATTGACACTGATGGTCGTTTTGGTTGAAATGATGGTTGTGGGTGGTGGATCCAAGTGGATGGAGTAGTTATAAATTGTTATTGTTGTAGAAATTCTTAAATAGACATCTTAATAATAAACTTTGCTATAGATTGTAATCATTCAAACCTATTCAGACGCATTCAGTGGTTGTAAAATAAGAATAACAAACACACTTAGAGGTAGTTTGTAGAGTCTATTGGCAAAAATAATACATGCATTAACTCTGTGTATTAGTAATATCTTGTTTGGTACATTTTTTCATGATATGTCATTAGTTATACAGTCTATTGTGTATTAAGATGTGTAGTATCATTAGTATGGATTTTTAGGTATTAGTAATGCAGTGAATTTTATTGCATGCATTATAGCATGGTTAAAGACAACATTGTGCCTCAAAATCTTTTTTTACATCTTTTCTATCATAATTGTGAAGGATATCTTTGTAAATAATTTTTTTTATGCTATGCATGCTATTTTTAGTACACCAAATTAAGCAATGCTTAAGAAATAATATGTATATTATTAGTGCAAACATTACTAATACAAACATTATTAATGCAAGCACTACTAATGCACTCTATTTAGCATCTCTATCAAACGGTTCCTTAATGTTTTAAGATCTAAATGATTAAGATTCAAAGCTTGAAAACAAACTCAATACCTAAGATCTAAATGATAAAGATTCAGATCTTGAAAACAAACAGACTTAATAACTAAGATCTGAATTATTAGAATTAAGATCTTCATTAGGTGCAAACAAATGAAGCTTAAGAGTCATGATTTTTTGGTGCACCAAAGAACCAGACTTTTATTAAAAAGATTTTAAAATAATATTAGATTTACCTAAGACATTTTAGGGGAAATTACCTGATTAAGAAAATATATACTAGTTAATTAGTCACCATAGCTATAGTATAATTAATTACCATTCGCGATCAACATTCAGTGATAATTACATGGACTGGTTTTTCAAGATTGTATAATTTGCACATTTGTATAATATAATTTGTATAACTTTTGTATAATGTAATTTTGTATAATATAATTTGTATAACTGTTTAAAGTTCAGATGTTTGTGTTTGTATAAATTCGTTATTTCAAGTCTATACAAAAACAACTCAATTATACAAACGTACCCGCGAATTATACAAACTCACCAACAAATTATACAAACCCGTGAAAATGCAAACTATAATTATGAAGCATAATTAAATTTATTATAATGACTATTTACAAAAAATTCCCAACATTTTAAGACCCAAACCACTTATATTTTATTAAAAGAGTTTTTTCTTTCCTTTCCTATCAAGTTCGATCATTTCAATTGTGACTATTGAATTTTGTAGTTCTCAGTAATGCTGATAAATGCATTAATTATTCAGTTGTGACTGATGAATGCATTACTTGAGAGTTTTCTTTAGTTTTCAATGGCACAATACATAAACATGACCCTTAACTTGGTGTCAACTGACAATTATGACATTTAACTTTGGGTGTGCACAAGTAGACACTTAAACTTGTATAAAATTGAACAAATATAGACATATTCGTCCTACATGGTGCCCTACATGACAATTTTGTGTCCTACGTGGCATCCTACGTGTATTATGCCATGTAGGACACATGTGTCTACTTGTTCAATTTATACAAGTTTAAGTGTCTACATGTGCACACTCAAAGTTGGAGGTCATAGTTGTTCACTGAAGCCAAGTTAATGGTCATGTTTATGTATTATGCCATTTTCAATTGTGAATGATGAATGCATTAATTATTTATCACCACAGCCACGGTCTGCGGCCCTACATTGTTAGTAGGGGTGAACATAATCAAATAAAAAATCGCATCAACTTATGAATTGAATCAAATTAAAATATTATGCATTAGTTATATATGTATGTGTTTACTATGATATAATTTATAAATATTTCTTATACTTTTCATAATTTTGATCTCATAGTATATTACTTTAAGTTTGATTTAAAATGTTAATAGTCCATTTCATAGATATTAGTAGGGTTGTCAAAAGGGCGGGTTAAGTTGAAATTGGAGATATTAAAATAGGTAGAAATAAAAATTGAGTTGGGTCATGACCCGTCCTAATTTGCTTTGGGCTCAAAAAGACTCAAATAGACTTTCTCAAAATGTTCGGAAGAACTCTCAAAACTTGACTCTTAAATCTACCTTGAATTTGAATCATGAATTATGATTTATGATCGGAAAGATTTCGTGATGTTTAGGAGTGTTTTTAGATAGTTAAACATGAGAAACGATCAAGAAATCACTGTGTGGAAGCAAGTCAGTGACGCAGAGATGCATTTTGATATTTGTTCGCGAAATAACTTTTTTGGCAGAGGGGTCCGTGACCTCTCCCTGACGCAGAGAGAAAAGTTCTATTTCTGAGGAACAGGTCCGCGTCGCGGACCTGGTACCCAGATTTGCCCGGCTTTTTCCTTCTTCATTTTCTAACCCCAATTCGCCTAAATTCAATTATTTTCCTCAATTTCTCTTTAGATTCAGATACCCACTACATGTACACAATAATCTAATCAAACACAACTCTAAAATCGACACGATTTCCTCAAGAAACTCATCAATCTTATCTTAACTCATGAACGGAAGTCAATTTCAAGAACACAATTCAAGAACATCAAACCTTCAACTTTCTAGAACGAACTTAACACTGAAATTAACATGATTGGTGTGTGGGTGAATAAATCCAGAACTATGGAAGCTTACATACCTCTTAGGGATCAAATCCATGGCGAAAATCCGCAACAAAACTCAAGAACCTCGACGAATGCTTTGATCCTCTCCTCTTTTCTGCTATTTTCACTTCTTGAACTCTCAACTAAAACCCTAGGCGTATATTAGGATTATAAAACTGAACCTAATCATATTAGACCCCTAAAACCTTACTAAAGATGAATTAAATCTGATTGGGTAAGGAAAAGACCAAAATATCCCTTACTATTTTCGGGTAACTTTCCTTATTTGGACAGTCCGACTTCAAACGGATATATCTCCCTCATACATGCTCAAAACTTAGCAAACTCGGTGGCGTTGGAAAGATAATTCAACGACCTTTCATTTAATACCTTGTAAACCACCTAACTCATTCTGTACTAAAGGTTATGGTCATTTGAAGTTGACCCAAATCTTAGAAGAACTTAGGAATGACTTGAGTGAACTCTCTTTAGTTCTTCTTGAAACTCAAGGTACTACATCTAGTGACCTTAACACTTAAGAAATTTTTAATTCCTTGGTAGAACTTACTCACTACGAAGGATGATTCAAGTCTTAGCCCAAAAAATTTATGGGTGTTACAGACACCCTAGGTATATATTAATAACTCTAATAAAACTCAAACCAAATAAAATCAATACTAATGCTAACAAAACAAAATCAATTCAATACTAGAAATGACAATAATGTTAAATATTTGTTCTTTAGTTATATATTGGTTAGATAATTAAATTACATATCCTAATTTTAATTTTTTTTTAATATTTAGTCATATATTAATACTTATTTTGACATGGTTTAGTACTTTAAAGTTATGATCATTTTCAATTAAATTTATTCATTTGCAATTTTTGTTTTATGTGATTTCGTTGTTATCTTTGTTGAATATTTTAATATCATCACTCATATTATATTTTGATAGGACTAAAAAAAATATTTGAAGCGCAAATTAATTATATGTTTGTATGAATACTTTACCAAGAAAATCTGAAGCCCAAAAAAAAAATTCAAGATTGAAAAAATTGAGTTTTATTAATTTGATTTGATTTATAGATTTCAAAACCCAACACAAATAATTTTATTTGGTATCTGAAAATCAATTCAACTCAATCTATGTACTACCAGCAAAGATGTAACACTACCATGCTGGTATAAATATAATAAATAGGTCCCTATCTTCTTTATTCCAACTTTGTCAGTGCGACCCTGTACTCTATCATCGCCAATGCCACCGACTGTTAGCTATTCTCAGCCTTTGATCATCTGGCGAAAAAATTATTATATCTGAAGTATAATATGATGTGTCAGATAAAATTTGTATGAGGCTCCTTTCACATAATGGCAAGTGGATTATTGGGTCCCATTTTTAGAAAAAAAATGGGTCAATCCCTCCTCTCTCTTCTTTTTTAACTTTTTCTTTTTTAGTTCAACTAGAATACGTACCCGCACGATGCGCATATAATATTAAAATTTTATTTTGAAGCATTTTTTATTTGATGTTTTGTTCAAACATTTTAAAAGATATCATTTTATATATAAAAAAAACAAACTATTATATTGTTTCTCAATGAAACGTACTCCCCCTTCCCCACCCCCTCCCCCCTCGCACCTCCCAATTTCCCATACCAAAACCATATGAACATGAATAGACAACGAATCATACAATTATCAGATAACATTAATAGAAAATGAAGAATATTGAAGAATGCAATAAATAAATTCACCAATTAAGAATATGAAGAATGCAGTAAATAAATTCACAAATAAAACTAATGATTAATAACAAAAAATAGGAGAAATAAACATAATATTATAATAACTTTAGGAGTATATATCGGAGAAGCTAAGAAGTGAAAACTCTATTACAATTCAAATTTCATTTAAGTTTGAATTCAAATATCATAACTTTTTAAATACAATGATATTCTAATTTTTTCATAGGGTATATATTTAAACTAGTTTCACGGCAGGTGCGATGCATGTGTGTATCGTATAATATAATATACGATGTTGTAAAATGAAATTAATATTACTATATTAAACCTTTTTTAGTAGATGATTATAATTGCAAGAACATAGAAAAAGTAATTTTAAATGATTAATACATATTGTCATAGAATTACTTGCTTTTTGAGATCAAAATAACCAGAAATCATGGAAACATTTCAACATACATTAAAAGTTTAAATACCGGGAGAAAGTGACATTTCTTTAGTAGTATTTTTCCTTCACTCAATTTTGTAAACAAATTTAACAAACAAAATAGAAAAAAAATATCAATATAAAAACTGTCACCAATAGCTTTTCGTTTTAAGGTTATCGCCATAAATGATGGACATCATTGAAGTATAATTTTTCTCTTAAATATTCATAATTGAAATTTAGTATGTGCATGACACTAATAACGATTGCCACGTAGAATTTTTTGTAAGTGGTGTTTATATTTAAAAATAATAAAATAATAAATAATTGATATAAAACTATTAAATTAATAAAAATTAATTAAAAATGTACTAATAAAACATAAATCAAGTAAACTACTACAACTCTCCTCGACGAGTTTTCATATTTTGAAATGTATTCATAATAGCCTCATTGGGGATAGTACTAAATATTTCTTTCTCTATATAAGGCACCAAACAACCACTCAAAAACTCATCATCCATTCGATTTCGTAAATCAGTCTTAATCAACTTCATTGTCGAGAAAGCTCTTTGAACTGTAGCAGTAGCCACCGGCAAAAGTAAAGCAAAGTTAACTAGTCGAAACACAAGAGGATAAGTTCTGTGTTTTTTCGTATCTACTAGTATCTTGGAAAGATTAGAAAGTCCCTTAAGACCAAAGAACCTTTTATCATGATCTCTAACATCAACAATGTAATTTTCAAGCTAAAAGCGAAGGTCAACTATAGAGTATTTATCAAAATCATCAGGTTATAACTCAGCCAATCACAATATCTTTTCCATCTCAAAGTTAGAAAAAGAATCAACTGGGTTCAAGCAAGCAATTCCCAGAAGCAAATCAGTTGTCACCACATCAAAGCGATTATTGAGTTCTTGACGTTGCCAATCAATAATTTTATAAAATACTTCAACTTGATAGTGATGTAAAATAGTATACTCAACAATTCTACAACGTGATCTTCCACGGATAACATAAAGCTCATCAAATTTAGGTATCAAAATATCATATTTGATACAAAACTTATATACCTCATTCATAAGTGAATCCCAACCTTCATCTCATAGTTGTTGCAATCAATTCTTTGCCACTCCAATGAGTAAGATGGCATTTGCAATGTCTTGCTCTTTCTTTTGAAAAGCAACATTTAGATCATTTGTAATTGCTAAAACAATGCGCATGAAATGCAACATGAAGACAACATCAAATGTTAAACATTCTATAAGATATCCTTTTGCCCTATATTTCTCTTCAAAACGAGTATTAGTAGCAATATCATCAAGTACATCAATGATAGGACCAAACATGAGGATAAAATTGTTAAAAGATTTGTAATGAGATCCCCATCGAGTATCACCTGCTCTAGCAAGACCTAATTCTTGATTCAAGCCCTTACCAGTTTCAAGTTCACCTTTATGTAATGCCTTTTCAATTTCTTTTGCTTGAGCTTCGCGAAGTTCATCTCTACGCTTGAAAGAAGCTCCCACCATATTTAGTATATCAAAAACCAATAATAAAAGTTCTTGCACTTCATCACATCTTCTAGAAACCGCAACAAAAGTTAATTGAAGTTGATGAGCAAAACAATGAATAGAATGAGCACCTTTACTTTCTTGTTGCATCAATTTTTTTAGCCCATTTATATCATCTTGCATATTATTCGCTCCATCATAACATTGTCCACGTATAAAAGATTGACTTAAAGAATGTTGAGCAAGTAAACCAATAATTCCATTCTTTAAAGACAAAGCAGTAGTATCACAAACATGAACAATACCAAGAAATCATTCCATCACACTTCCCCTTCTATCAACATATCGTAAGACAATAGCCATTTGCTCCTTACATGAAATATCACGAGATTCATCAACTAGGATGGAAAATTGATCATCATTTAAATTCTCAATTATACACTTAATTGTTTCAATCTTACATGCATTGATAATATCTTTTTGAATACGTGGAGAAGTTAGTTGATTATTCTTTGAAGCTTTTTTAAATGCATTGTCAATATTATCACATAGCTTCGCATACCAAGTAAGGAGCTCAATATAATTACCTCTATTAGAAGAGGATACATCTTCACGATGGCCCCGAAATGACAATCCTTGCTTCAAAAGATATCTTATCACATTAATTGCAACTTTCAAACGAGTACGATATTCTAACTTTTCCTGATAAGATTTTTTAGCAACTGCACTTTGAATGGATTGCTTTTGTCTTAATAAATCTTCACAATTTCGTCTCGATTGATTATGAACACTGTTGCTTACCAATATGCACATCAAGGTTGTGATTCTTATTCCAACTTGTAAACCCTATGGTTGAAAATACATCGCCTCCTCCTTGATTAATGCTTTCATCTTGAAACAAATAACAATAGATACAAAATGCTGCATCTTTTGTTACACTATACTCCATCCAATCATACTCACGAAACCATTCAACATTAAAACGACGTAAGTCACCATAAAAATCTGACTGAGGAAATTGATGATTTTTTGGTTGAAAATGACCATTTTGAAGATACATTCTTCTTACTGCATCACGCTCATGCGGATGATACTTTCAAATTGGTAACCTTTCTCCGGGATTAAATTTTAAGGAAGTTAAATTGTTACTCCCAAAATACACGCAAGTGTACATGGTCGTATAAGTAGTATAGATTATTCAAGAAACGAGTTATCGTTCCCAAGGGACTTATGATCAACTTATATTCACTCAATTCTACAACTAAAAGTAACCAAATAACCTTTTTAAGAGTTGTGATTTAGTTAAGTATCTACGAATAATTATGCACTAATTGAAATTAACTAATTGTGAACAAATTTGATCTAATATGATTCAAGCAAGTTTAAAAACAATTCCAGGGCTGCAACATACATTGAATATCATGCATCATATCATCGTCTTAGAAATCACTTCAGTTGTCAAATTACTGGTTTATAGGGTTGATAGTATGGTCCGGGTGGTTCGCCTCTCGCCGCCTACCCCAGTTAGCCATCTAACTACATCGTTGAGCGGGGATAAATAAACTAACTAGCGAGCATGTATATTTCATCCTATTTCGTAACCAAGCAAGGTGTTCGTCTGGGTGTCACTCCTGAACACTAATCACCTCAATTTAATGGGTGGACCGAGCTCTCTATATTCTCTGGTCTATCTAATCCCTCCTCTTTTGATTTTAATATTAGACACTAGATTTATTCTATGGTGCGCAAGCATAAAATAGTAAAACAAGAATATAGAAGTAATTTGGATTGACAACCGAAAATCAATTCATAAAGCCTCAAACATTCAACACATAATTCGTAGCTTCAGCCCCAGAACTAAGGCGTTTAGCTACTCATGCTATTAGAAAACAAGAAAATACTATATTTCATGCAATTTCCAAAAAAAAGAAGAGTTAAAGGATCAAAGCCTATTACAAACTTGAATTCTTGCCCTTGCACACTAAATCAAAACTCGTTCTCCTTTTTGGATCCCTAAGGATCTATTTATACTAGTAGGACAAGTTGGTAACCAATCCCACTCAAATTAGAAATCCTATCTTATGTTAAAAACTTGAAAACGTCGGAGAACAGGTGGCGTGTCGCGCACCTTATCGTGCCTCAAGGTTTCTTTCCTCATTTTGCTCCTGGCGCATCGCGCCTGAGCAGTGCCTCTGAGGTTTCCCTTCTGGCGCGTCGCGCCTCTCAGTACGCCTCAACAGGCTCTCTGACGTACCATCAGTGGCGCGCCGTGCCAACCAGTGCGCCAACCACTGGTGATTGCTGCCTTAGCCATTTTCCTGCATCTCCTTGCTCCTTCTTCCCTCTTCCCAATTCATATTCCATCAATATTTCCTGAAACAACTAATCACGTGTGTAAGTATGCAATCATAATAATTTAAACTAGAATTCAAGCTAATAAATCAAGATTGTCATCAAACATCATCACTTCGTAGGCCAATTTCGACTACTTAGGTATATAAATATGCCTAAGATCATAAATCAACTCTTTCACTTTGTCGACCTTGTTCCTCATTACCGTTTTCTTCTTCTTAGTTAAAAGAATTTTGAGGTGTTGAACTTGATTTTGAAAGATTGCAAGATACTTTAAAATAATATCTCTCCATTGAATTGGTTTGAATTGAAAATTTAAATAAATTAGATAACTCTAAACAATTTCAAGAAATTAAATCTATAAAAGTTGATATTTCAAGAAATTTCAATGAAAACTAAAAAGATGGGAGATAAAAAGAAAAGAGAACTTATAATTAAAGAAAAAATGACAGTAGCATCAAGCTATCAACGCAGACCGCAACAACACTTAAATTTAAAGGTTTCTTTTCAACTTAGATTTTACTTTATAACTTATTATTGTATCCAATTCTGATTTGAATAAGTAATTAAATTTCTATAGTAGGTTATATGTAGTATTCTAGTTTAACTGGGTTGCTTTAGCCTAATTTGAGTAGGAATAGGGAGGTTGGAGGTTGGAATCCTTCTTAAACTTTTCTCTTTTTCTCTGAAAAAATGCTCAAAAATTAAAAGCAAAAAACGCACCTACTGAGATTCGAACTCGGGTATGTTGAATGACATGATAGCTTCGTTCGCAGCATGAACCAACGAGCCATGGCGCTTCCTTGTTCAAGGAGTGTCATTTATAATATTTACAGTTCTGTTTTTATTTTTTCAGATTTATATATATATACTAATAAAATTCAACGAAGCCGTGTCGGCTGACCCCCCTTGATATAAGGTGGGTCCTCCCCTGACGATTGCCACAAATATTTCAATATTTTATCTTTATACGCAATATATACATATATATATATATATATATATTGTTAGAAAATATTTTTACTCAATTAATATTTGAGTAAGGCTATCATAGAGAGGTAATTTTACAAAAAGGTGCACTTCTATAGTGGATGTCTACACTGTTATAAGTAGAATTTTATATAGATAAAAAAGATAACATCAAAAATTAGTTTTAAAAAAATTAGGATGTTACAGTGAAATGTTCTTATAATGTATGTCAAAATATTTAGCTTGACCAATTCTTTGTTTTATATATATATAATGTTAATATATGAACAACATCACCTATGGTGAAAAATATTTCATTTTTTTAAGTTTCTTAACTTATCTTTGCGGAATTGTAGTCTTCTCCTTTTTCTACTGCATACATATCATATAGTTATTGTCTAATGAAAGTATCTGGTATATTATAGAAGTTGTATCGTGATATAAAACATTAAACTTTTTCAATAAAAAAAGTGATATATGAATAAAATTTAAAGTATTATTTATAGAATCATTAATTTTATTTAAGATAATTTTATGATCAATCACTATTTTCTTATCTATTTTTATATAGCTAGCAAGGAGTGTATCTTGTGACATAACATTTTCCTAGATTAAAATGAACACAAAATAACACGAAATTCATACCTAAATTTTTATACTCAATATAAAAACATATAAAAATGAAATAATATATGGAACACAATTCATAGCCAATGAAGAAGGAAGACGAAAATATATGTTCATGTTATATTCACTCTAGTGTTCCATTAGATTGAAATCTCTTCCCAACAATACTTTACTTTCTCCATTTATTTTTACTTACATATCTATTAAAAAAATTAATATCATGGCTATATTATCATATTATAAGCAAAAGGGAAAATCTATTTTTGAAATAATGGACTTAACATCAAAAGTAATAATTCAATGGACTACATTGATGCCCGTTATTTTAGAAAAATTAGGAAGAAACTCCTTCGTTTGAGGGTAAAAGAATAAAAAATGGATAAATAAAGAAGATCATGTTCTTTTTTGTATTTATTTATTACTCCCTCCATCCCATTTTATGTGGCAACATTTACCGGGTACGGAGTTTAAGAAATAAATGAAGACTTTGAAATGTTTACCAAATTGACCTTCAAAAAATAGTCATATTAAAAAGTAGACTCACTTTTATCTCTCCTCATAAATGTATTGGAGTATTATCTTTAAGATTAAGTGGGACCAACAAGGGTAAAAGATGAATTGTACCTTTAAATACTTACCATATATGGAAATGTGACATTCATTTTGGGACTGACCAAAAAGGAAATGGTGCCACATAAAATGGGACGGAGAAAGTATTATTATTGTCTCTACCACAACTTGATCTATTAGTTTTATTAGAAAAAATAATTCACAATGTGTGTATTCGTCACTATTCACTTGTTATGCTAACACTAATTATAAAATTCTTTCTCCAATGAAAACACAAAAGAAATTAATTGAAGAAACCAAAAAAAAAAAAAAGAGATGAAAACTCTGGTGCACTATATATAGAAGTTTTTTGTGTGAAGTAAAGCACTCTTAATTGCACATTTCTCTGTTTTTTCTTCTTCTTATTTTAATAGAAAGCAAATACCTAAATTTTCATGCTATGAACTTCGGCGAACCATATCAACGGATTGGAGATTAATCGTTTACAAAAAAATTTAATGATCTCAAATTGACGCATAAAATAAATCCTTAAGAATTTATAAGAAGTGAATGGTTGTGATTAATGACCGAAGAAACATGAAGGTTGAAATTATTGTGACTATTTGTAGTAAATAAGTATTTTTTTTAATAAATAAAATATGCAGGTTAACTAAAAGGGTTTAAATGTTCTAAAATGATATAAATAATATTGAAGTATGTATGTGATGAAAATTGTAATAGGAATTAATGAGTGTGAAATGATGAATGATTTTTTTACAATTTGTTCACCAACTCTTTCTTATGTGTTACCTCACATTTCATTGAATTTTGACTTTAATCAATTGTTGCAAATAACATTTCATATTTTTTAAGAAGAAGAAGAGTAGAAAACTTTAAAAATCATACATTAAAATTTAGAGGAAACACCCTCTATTATAACTAAGAAATAGTAGTATGAAGCGGTACCTTACTAGAAAAGTCACAACCTTTCGAAAAATTCACTGCTCATCGGAAAAGTTACAACACTTTGAAAAAGTCACAACTCATCGGAAACGCACAACCCTTTGAAAAATACACAACCTTTCGAAAATCACAACCCTTCGAAAAAGTCACAACACATCGGAAATGTCACAACCCCTCAAAAAAGTCACAACCTTCGGAAAAGTCACAACTCATTGGAAAAGTCACAACTCTTTAATGTGAAAAGGTATCTACTTTTAATATAATACAATTAATTAAATAATATATAAAATAATTTGAGTACTTTTATTTGGGGGTATTATAGTAATTCAACATTGAAGTTTGGGAGTTCATGCTTTTAAGGTAGGATAGATATAGATAGATAGATATAGATATAGACAGATGGATGGAGAGAAAATCTCCTCTTTTTTCCTCACTTATCTTCTTTTCTTTATTTGCTATTTTTTATATTTTTAATTATTATTTTAACTATTATTATTATTATTATTATTTTATTATTATTAGTACTACTACTATTATTATTATTACAATATTACTATTACTATTATTATTATTATTATTATTATTATTATTATTACTATTATTATTATTATTATTATTATTATTATTATTATTGTTTTAAACCTTTTGATATTGTTTTTTTTTTAATTCATATTTGTTATCTACATTATTAAAAATAGTTATTAAAATTACTTGCCAATCAACAAAAATGATCATTTTTATTTATAATTTCTTAATGGACTCATTAAAGGAAAAACAGACAAATAATATGTAAAACTCTAGGGGTATAAATTTAATTTGTTCTCTTGTTCATCTCTCAACAATTTTATAATTTCTAAACACTTAAATCTATAAAATATTCTCCCAGAAGAAAATATAACGGAAAGAGCATCAATGATCTTGACAAATAATTAAGTAAGTTTTGACTCTATTTATCATGAACTTCAAAAAACATCTATAAACACCTACATATATACATGCACTCTCCGTCAATTTATATGATATTTTTATTCATTGTATTAACACAAAAAGAATTGCAACTTTGTGAGAGAATTTATCTGTGAATTTTTTTTTATTTTATAACTTGAATTTCGAGAAAAAAAATATCGAATAAATTCATGAGGAAGAGAGTATGTATATATGTAGGTAATAATTTACTCCTTAAGAATTGTTTTGCAAATTTACAAAAAAAAATTACATTTTTAAGAAGAATTAATTGTTACGATAAAATAGGAGAAAATGCTTAATTATATTTTAAATTTGTTAATCATATATATATATATAGAGAGAGAGAGAGAGAGAACCCTCACCCGGTGACGTGGTGCCACCAGAAGCAATGATTCTCTTCTTATTTATTTATTTCCAACATTGCCCTTCCCCTCTACAATAAGAACGCCACTTCAGCCTTCAACCACCGCTTCTCCTGCACTTGCAGCTCTTCATAAACGTTGTGCCTATTTACAACAGCGGACTCGACTATGTGGCGCCCTCACAATTGAAAATGCTTATTTAACCCTTTATAAATGTCACAACATTACGGAAATGTCACAACTTTTCATAAAAGTCACAACTCTTTAGAAAAGTTAGAACTCTTCATAAAAGTCACGACTTTTCATAAAAGTCACGACTTTTCATAAAAGTCACGACTTTTCATAAAAGTCACAAGTTTTCACATAAGTCACAATTTTCAATAAAAGTCACAACTCTTCATTTTTCATTCACACCTTTTAAAACCCAACACTTAATTCCAAGTCACCAAAAGAAGAAATAATAAACAAAGAAATTGATTTAATTGCAATGCGACATTACTACTCTTGCACCTCTCAGTCCACAACTCACAACGCTACTTGAATGGTTGGATTCATTAATTTGGTTCTTTAGAAAATAAAACTTCTATTTCTACTACAATTATTTGTAGGTTTTTTCCACTATAGGGGAGTCGAATTCAAATACATTAATTAAGCTTCTTATGAAATGTGTTTCCTTTCTCAAAGTTTTCTTCCTCTTATTTCATGTAACTATTTTAATGACTTTTTTTTTTAACTCTGTTAACAATTCCAGTAAGGATGATTGAAAATTGATATTCTTTTTTGTCCCTTTCTACAGGTTTTTGTATATACTTTTTAGGACAATTGCTTGTGGGTTGTGCTATATTTGATAGTACACAACAACAAATATCTGATAACTTATACGGAACCAGTGGTGAAGTTTGTTTAAAGAACCAAACAGATTATTCTTACTTGCCACAATTAGTATATTATTTTGATTGTTTTATATTAGGTACAAACATTTTGTATGCCATTGCACTCTTCCTAGAATATTAGTATAGAGACAATTAGTCCACTTCTTTTATTGCAAGTTGACTAATTTTCCATGTTTCTTCCTCTCTTATTTTTTGGCATAATAAGATTTTTCCTGAAATTAACATATGCCCAAAATACACTATAACAAAAACATTATCGGCAAAAAATATGCACATTAACGAAGAGTGTTAGAGTCTTTACCGACATTAATTAATTGTCATTAGATTCAATGTCGGTATAGACTTTAGGGACATTTATAGAGAGTACTTACTGCCTCTGAAATACATATTTAGTGACAATTAAACTATTAATTTCCTCTAAAGATCATTTTTGTTATAGTGATAACTCTCTCTTTTGGCTTCTTTCAATTAAATTTGTGAACTGTAAACTTAGATACAACACGATAGACTATCTTTTTGAAAATATGTTAAGCAACATGCCTTTTTCTTCTTGATTGTTAGGAAAAGTAAGGCCGTCTTTATTATTATTTGTGGATATTTGTGAGTTCAAGTGATCACAAAATTATGCTGTGAGATTTTAATATGTTATATATCAAAAATTTTGTTTAGAATATCCAGTTGTAAACAGTACATTCAGATATCACCTACTGCTTCGTTGATCATTGCATTAGTTCTTTGTAATTGCATACTATAACCATAACAATAACTTTGGGTAAATTCCAAATAAGTTGGGGCCGGTGATATGAATTCTAAGCAATAGTAATGACTATTCTGAGACAATGAGGAAAAACCTTTATGATACTAACAATTTTAGGGTCATTTTCAACATATACATGATACAACATACTATAATAAAAAAGAGATTGATGGAGGTTCATAAGAAAGAAGCTGAAGGTCCTCCATTTGAATTTAGTTAATTATGTTCTTGCATGGACGTGATGTCTCACTTTACTTCGGAGTGTTGTTGTTTGAGGCTTTTTCGTCTCTTCTTTAATGTATGATGTTGTTCTTTATAACTTCTTGAAATTTAAAAAATTTCGTTACTTCTGAGTTTTGACCAACTATTTCCATGGAGATTTTCTTAGACATCTTTCTTATGCTTAAAATATCTATATGACTCATAATTTTTGTATAACAAAAGTAAAAATTAAAAAAATACAACACTTTAACATTTCGGAGGAACGCTTTGCCCGGAGATAAAATGTTCTTGACAATATAGTGTATGTATCGAAAATATGAATATTACCAAATGATCATATGTAAGCTTAATAAACTAGTTCGCACAGGTAATTTACCTAGTTGACAAGTAATTTTAAATAACTATTTTTGTTTATCTTAAAAATAGTACAATTTATTTTTAAGAGCACATGTTTTAATTTAACTCTTTTTAAATACATAACAATTTAAATTTGAATTAACATTAATTTATTTAATTTTTGATAAATAAACTTAAAGAACTATTATAAAAATAATAAAAGAGGAAAATAAACTACATCGAAGGAAAATTAAGTGGCGCAGGTGCCTCTTGAGACTGGCCAACCTCACTTGTTACAATACGATGACTTTCCACCCTTGAATCTACGTAGCAATCCAAATATTATCAAACCTAGTTTGCCAATCGGGCCTATTCTTCCTATCGAGTTAGTGAGCAATAATAGCACACAACTGCCGTACTCAAGCATAGTAAAGAACTGGAAGGATAACATGGTAGCCAACAAGAAGGTTGTACCTATCCCCATGAAACAAGTTTCATACACAAACGGTGTTCCTAGAGTACAATGGACGGAAGAGGAAGTAGATAGGATGAACTGTATAAAAATTTACAATATGCAGTGGTGGGTAAATTTTCCTATGGATGGACTGACCTAGAGGAACTCAGGGCTATAATTCCACAACAATGCAGCATTAACAGAGACTGCAAGATAGGCCTACTTAGGAATAAGCATGTCATGATAAGGTTTGATCAACATGAAGATTTTATCAATGTAATGGCAAAACACATATATTATCTTCTTGCTAAAGATGGATACTCGTACACTATGAGACATCTCATTTATGATGCTAAGTTTAAAGTAGAAGAAGAAACTACACATGCTATGGCTTGGATATCCTTTCTGAATCTCAAGCCAACCTTCTTTGTAAGCGAATCTATATTCCCTTTGGCAACTGCAATTGGGAAGCCTCTACATCTAGACATGGCAGCAATAAACAAAACTAGATCAAGTTGTGCTAGAGTAAAGGTTCAGGTTGATTTGTTAGTTGTTTTTTCGAAGTTTGTGGAGATGGAAATAGTGAACGAAGACACTTAGGAATCAAGAATGGAACGAGTCAAGATCCATTATGACATATTGCCCAAATATTGCTTGCACGGTAAGGTTCAAGGCCATACGCAAGATGAATTTAGAAATCTATAGTCTAAACTATAGAGATCATTTACAAGAGAGGAGCTTCTAGATAAGGGACTCGATAGTCAGCAAGGGGAATACGGGGAACAACAGAATAAGGAAGCAAAAAAGGAACTGGAGAATTATCAACATAGGAGGAAAAGGAATACTAAGAGATATTGGCATTCGACCAATAAAATGTTTGTGAAGGAAAATGGTGCTAGCATTAGTGAGAAAGCTTGTACCCCTGTTAAAGGGGCAGTTACGGGAAACTCATTTGCCGCTTTGGGGGAGGAAGATAGTGAAGGGGAGCATCATACTCAATATAGGAGGACTGATACACAAGAGCAAGCACATAATAAGGAGGGAGAGAAGGTACAATCCCATGGGATTTCAAGAGTATCAAAAGACAAGCAACCAGAGTCCACTAAAGACTGGATAACAAAATCTTTTGGTAAGCAACAAATGCAAGCAACCCTACAACATAGCAGCAACAGTACATAAACACCAACCAAAGTTTTAAGCAGCACCAACATTACAGATAAGGATAATGATCAAGATTTGTCCACTGAAAAAGCTGCAAGCAACAAGGGTATGATGGTACTTGTACATGAACAAGCTATTAGTAATGCAGACAATGAAAGGGAAGATGAGGGCGGCACCAATAAATCTGAAGAGGATAATCATGGCATGAAGATAGTTATGCACCAACAACAGGAATCAAACATGCCTCATGTAATTTATACAGAGCCTCTAGTTGTGGCTTCATGTGAGGGCAACATATCAGAACATAAACATAAACAGATAATGCAAATAGAAAATAATATTGGTGTTGCATCTGTAAACTGTCAGAAGAGTATAGCACAAGTTGGGCCTAAAAAATGACCCATATTGAAACTCTTCATTCTATAGTGTCACATCAAGTACTACATGATGAGAATTTTGATAGCACTCTAGGGATTGTACAAAGAGCAAAGGTACTGGAATAAGGAGTGGAGGATAGTGATGAAAATGATAGTGGCCGGTTAGACTCCCTAATATGCAAAGAAGCTGGAATTTCTCCTCAAGTGTTAACTAAAGGGAGAAAGATAAAAAGCAAGAAGGAATCTGACTTGAAGCCAACAAGGATACAAGCTAAGAGGATGGGGAAACATATTGTTAAATGCTACACAAAGCATTATTTTGGAATATTAGGTCTCTGAGAACTCAAAATGCTTTTCATCGAGTTCAAATGTTAAATAGACAGCATAAGTTTACTCTTATTGCATTGATGGAACTATTTCAAGATACTAGACAACTACAAAGCTACAAAAGAAGGTTGGGTATGCGATATGTCAACTACAACACTAATGGGCAAATCTAGGTGTTTATTAAAGAATGCATTAGTGTAGGTGTTATCGCAGACACATCAACAATTGACATTGCAATTAACTCTAGATAATGGGTATCAATTCATGATCCTATAACGACCCAGACCGTCGTGATTGACACCCACACTAACCCTCCGGTGGGAGAACCATTACTACAACCCAGACTAAAAACCTTAACCAAAAACTATGCATTTAAAGATACAGAAGCTGGTTTAAATGACAATAAAAATGCGGAGTTCCCATAAACTCCAAAGGTTTAAACAAATAACTTAACCAAACTAATGCGGGAGAACAACCCCTAGAACCTGAAAGTCATTGTACCAAAACTCTACTAACGACAAGTATAAGAACAAGGGGTTCAACCCCGAAACTAAACAAAACACCTTAAACAAATAGTCTGAGTCCGAAGAGAGTGGAATTAAACAAGAGAGATCCATGGCAGCCTGGAAGAACTGGCTCACTCTTGAATCCGGTCACACTCAATAGCCACCTAATATAGGTCTATTAATAGCCGCCTGAAGATGCCCTGTACTTAACAAAGAAAGAGCAAGCGTAGTATCAGTACACAACTACATTGTACTGGTAGGATCACACGGTTATCCCAATAAGTGAAAACACATGCAAGTAAACACAACATTATAAAACAGACATATACAAAACATATACAATATTAGTCATCTTTTCAGGATCAATGTAGCATTCCACGTTCTCAGTAATACCCATTGCTTATCATTTTATAGCAACAATAGTATTTCAATCTCAATCACCATTAGATATGAACGTATTCATCACAAGTAGATACACAACACAATTCAGTGGTCCTCTCATAGAACCCAAACCCAAACTGTTAGTGTACAGGTTCGTGGTACCCGATCCAAGTTAGTGTGCCGGACGTGAAACCCGATCCCATGTTTATGAAGGAACGTGGCAAGCGATCCAGATGTTTATGCCGGTACGTGGCAACCGATCCCAAGTTAGTGTGTCAGAACGTAACACCTGATCCATTTAACAAACCACAATTACAATCACAATGTATATTCTCACAATCATACAACAAGAGGTGATTCATGGCATACAATTATTCAATTATCCTCATGTACGATTATGGTGATCAATAATGCAACATTCACATACATATATGTATTATAATGAACAATTACAACATATATCACACCAACATGACATCAGAACCATCACTTACCTCGAATCCAAGCTTGAATCCCCTAAGGCACTTGAATCTTCCATTTTCGGATTCTTCCCACTTGTTCGTGGTCTAAAACATACAATTAACTCAAGGATCAATAAACGAGGCTTAATTACCCGAATTATAATCAACATTATCAACCCTAGGCTAGCCCAGGATCCCATTACCCAAATTAGGGCTTTTCCCACCATCCAAACAGTTCCAAAACCCTTCCCCAACAATAATCACCCAAGAAACCAAGTTCTACAGATCAAAATATGGATTCGGGGAGTGAAAACTTTACCGTTAGCCTCAAGAATGGTGGAAAATTGTCAACAAAACCCCTAGGGCCGTTCCTTAGCTCTCAAAGTCGAAAAGTGTAGAATAAAACATTTTTTGGATTTATTTCTGACTTAAATCGCGATTGTCCTGCCACAGCGGACCTTATCCCGCTACAGCGTCCCTGCCGTGGCGAGAATAATCCCACTCTAGCGGCTTGCACGGAAACAGAGAGCTAAATTAAGAGTTTCAAACTCCCATTTCACAACACACCTTCATCCCATGACACTTAGAAAATACTCGTTCACACTAAGATTAGTTTCGGGAATTCTACTCGCTCGAATTCAATTTCGTAAAGTCGTATGGGTTCCTTAACGTCTTAGCTATCTATTCATGTGATCAAAATCATAATTAGATCTCCCAATTGTTACCAGATTTCCCTAGACCTCACTGACTCCGATTTCATCCCAATCTGGACTAGGTTAGGAAATTCCAGGTTACTACCAAAAAGTTTTCTGGCCCTAAATTTTTCCCTGTTGGCTTTCTATAACGACGGGAACAAGTCATTACAATAGATATCAATTTACCCATCACTCGTCCCCGAGTGACAAATTAGGAGAAAAGGGCTAAAGCCAGAATATAGTATTATCTGAATCGTCGAATAACCAAGGATACTTGTCCCACATGTCCTTTTTACCGAATCTCATTACCCCCTAAGGGTTTCCCATCTCCAACCTCAAACCAACCTATTGAATACCTACACATCCTTCCATACAATGCCTTAATGAAGTCATCTCAATACTCGAGTGATAAATATTGATGTATGTAAACTTAACTAACAACAAAGCGATTCCCAACAACCACCAAAGTTGATCGTACACACGTCTGCAACATGTTATCAAGGACCTTGACACAATCATCCGGACGAATCCTTTAGTACTTAAGCATGATAAAATTCCAAATCAATACTCGTTACAATTAGAAGTGAACCTGAAACAACCAACGCACACTTATAATACCCAACAATCATAGTTCTTATCAACATCTCCATCTCCCAACATAAATTTCCATGAGCTTAAGTTACAAAAATTTCAATCTTTAGACATCAGATACTCCTTGAGGGATACGTCCAAACATATAAACCCTCTAACAACACTATCAAAATGTTAGATATAGTAATTGTAGGTTACCTCTTAAGAACAGTAGAATTAGACTCAATGATCCCCACATTCAACCACACATAATTGATACATGACCTCGACGACTAGAGGAATATTAAGATTGTCAGACAACCACAAATGCAAATGGTAACTCTTTTATGAATTCTCGTAAGCAAGGTGATACATGTAGAACCACTGAAATACTTTAACAACTCCACGACAACACCAAATATGTCATATGAAATAACCAAGTCATCCCAATCATCTCACTCAACCAAGAGAACATCGCAGGATAGGTACACCTGATCCACCACTATGAATCCACTCACAAAAGTGAAAACACACGTGATCATAGCTAGCGACTCATACTCACAACCATATACAAAATGAAATAGATGGTCACATACCAATTTTATGAAATAAATATTGAATAACACTAAAGGTTTTCCTCTGAAGATTCGATACCAGTCATTTCCATTGAGTTGACTCTACATACTCTTCACATCATTCCATCGAAGTCCACACTCTCAATACTAACAACCATCATGAACACTCCGACCATTTACCTTACTATAAACCAACACTTTTAAATGAAAACCTTTCTTTGGTACTTAAAAATCAACAATAATAAACTTTACAACTCAACCTAGGTGTAAGTTCTTTCAAATGCTCAATATCAGATACAATTGATCATTTCTCACATTGCCAATTCATACTTTGAAAAAATATATCACCACGAATGTAAACTTATAATGAAAAATCTGAATTGTAAATTCAACTATATAACACAATCCCCTTATCTATCAACATTAGCTTGTACCTTGAAGATTCTTATGAATTCGTAGATTTTCGCTTATCATTGATCGCATCTCCATCGATCTTACAATATCTTTCGCTAAAAAATCAATCGTACTCGTTACTAAACTGAAAAACAAAACATAGCAGCTATTATCACTTTCGAGCTAATGTCTGTACACTCCTTTCTCAAGTCTTTTTCAATAGTTGTCAACCAATCTGATGGACCTGTGACACTATTACCATAGCCACATCAACACGAAATAAATCACGCGCCTCTGAACCTAATTACCTACCCCTCTTAACCTAATTACCTACCCCTCTGAAGATACCTCTTTAGCCTTTGCAATCAAATAAAATATTCTTGTTCTCGCCTCGATCTAAAGGTTGTACTACATTCCACTATTTTTTTTCTTCATTATGACTCTAGCTCTTTAAATTCTATTCGAGTGGTGTCCCACCATCTCTAAAAACTTTCCATACAACCACATTACTCACCAAATATTAGAAACCACAACCCTAGATACTCGCAAGTCGTAATTACTGTACAAATTTCGCTTAACCAACAATCTTATTATATATTTGCATACCGTCACAATCCACCACGAACTCATATTACCATTATGCTCCGTTAGCCTTGGATGTTACTACGAAGTCAACCTTTTCATCGACATGACACCTCAAACTCAGGTATACTTATCAAATTCAAAGTACTAACCCAATTTATACGCACTTTCTTACTAAAATACTTCAATTTCCTTCCCCCAAGTATACTCATGGAACGTTCCTTATCCATAAGCTTGACATTCCGGTATCAATCCACCCATTTATGGCTTAAGATAAAATCACTGGTCCTCGTACTACCCTCTTTTTTCTTAACAAACAAGACAGAAGCACCCCACGGGAAAGAACTAAAATAGATGAAACCTTTATCAAGAAGCCTTTGGATTTGAGCTTTAACCTCTCTCAATTCTACCAGAGCCATGCGAGGATGGATGAAAATGTGGCAAGTATCCTGTTCCAAGTTAATGCAGAAATCTATATTTCTATCCGGAGGCTTACCAGGCAAATCGGTAGGAAACACTTCCTTAAACCCAGGCATTACATGAATAGACTCAATAGATGGAGACTCGACCTCAACATCCCGAATATGAGCCAATTACGCCAAACAATCATGCCCCACCAGTTTCCTACCATGCACGAAAGATATGACCTTAGCTGACTTAGGCTTGTAGCCCCTTCCCACTCTAACATCTCCCTACTCGGGATCTCTAGAGTTATCAACTTAGCATTACCATTAAGCACAACATAATAGGGGGACAACCGAGTCATGCCTAAGATTATATCAAGTCAGTCATATCCAGCATAACCAAATCAACCCAAATCCAAAAATCCATAAACACAATAGGACAATACGATATGCATGGGTGACTATGACTGACTCTTCAACTGGGGTAGGAACATGGATGGAGGCATCAAGTTTATCACAAATCATATCAAATTCTGAGGTAAATCACATGGACACATAAGAATAAGTAGAACCCAGATCAAACAACACATTAGCCATCCGGTCACAAACAATAATAGTACTTGTGATCACTGCATCTGACGCCTCAATATAGGTCTAGCTCGGAAAGGCATAAAACTGAGCCCTGTCATCTTGACGAGCAACCTCCTTGCCTGGATGCACTACTCGTCTACCCGCATTACCATTTCCCTGGCCTTCACGACCTCGCTAATTTCCTCCTCATATGCCCAGGTTCTCCACAATTGTAACACACTTAATAACTTAACCAAATAAACCTCGATGTTTTTGGAGCAATCGTATCCTGACCCTTCTTGAAATTCAATCAATCCATGAACTCGCAGTATATCTTCTAACCTAAATTTGTTGAACACTGATTGGATTACAGGGGTTAGTTCAGATTAAATTTGGGTTCTATAAGGAGATCTGGGAAAAACAGAGAAGACATGGCTGAGGTTCTGTCTCGCCCTATCCCGCTCTGGCAGGGAATTTCCACTCTGGAGGCTCGCGCTAGCGAAAAATTCCGCCCTAACGGCTCAGACTGAAATAGTACCCCGCCAATAATTTTTTTTAGGGTTCGTATCTTTTCTACGATTTTCATCTTTACTGAGCAATTTAGGATAATCCTCTAAACTAGGATAATCATTGTCTACCCCGAGTCAATCCAACGATACACAATCCAACTCATTCTCATTAATTCAACACCATAACCCACACATCCCCAAGATACACCCAGACACTCATGCGGTTATTACTCAAGCGCAAGACATGTCTAGATCTTTTTTACGAATCACCTCGTACATTATCGAGACCCTTGCATCGAACTTAGTCGTGACCTTCTTTTCACAACTAGTTTCACAATACTCAACAGTTACAACTTGCATAGCTTCAATCAATTCAGCTAACATATTGCACATATCAAAATTCAGACCCACACTTATTGTGCACCTGATCATATCATCACATCCAAGCAAATTCAACTTCCACATTCACCGTTAATTCAGGCAACAAGGAACACACATTCACAATTTTCAAGTTACAACTCACAGACAAGCCCGATTTCTTAATTAGTTTGTTCCATAGATGACTATTACCGGTCTCCTAGTACAAGAGAAAAATGTAAACTGATGCACCCTGCAACTGGTCAAAAGATCATTTATCTAAGGCAGTGGATACTTGTTCCGAATGGTGACCCTATTCAACTGTCGGTAGTTTATACACATTCTCTCTTGCTAGTGATGATGTTACCACTTTTGTTGCTCTAATTCGTACCATAGAGTGAAGGAGGAAATATACTAATTTGTATCACCCAGATACTAATTGGATTCATGCCATAACACGAAAGAGTAGAAAGAAGTGAGTTTTTTCCTAAAGTGCTATAGCCTCTCGAAGAAAAGTATGGACGTCTTTGTACCGTTCCGCAAGACTCTACTAGACTCGTTTTGATACAATGAGATCAACGAACCTAGGGTTCTGATACCAACGTTGTCACGACCCAGACCGTCGTGATTGACGCCCACACTAACCCTTTGGTAGGAGAACCATTACTACAATCCAGACTAAACAATTTAACCAAAAACTATGCATTTAAAAATACGAAATCTGGTTTAAATGACAATAAAAATATGGAATTCCCATAAACTCTAAAGGTTTAAACAAATAACTTAACCAAAACTAATGCGGAAGAACAACCCCTAGAACCTGAAAGTCATTGTACCAAAACTCTACTAATGACAAGTCTAAGAACAAGGGGTACAACCCCGAAACTAAACAAAACACCTTAAACAAATAGTCTGAGTCCAAAAAGAGTGGACTTAAACAAGAGAGATCCATGGCAGCCTGAAAGAATTGGCTCACCCTTGAATCCGGTCACGCTCAATAACCACCTAACTGAGGTCTATCAATAGCCTCCCGAAGATGCCCTATACTCAACAAAGAAAGAGCAAGTGCAGTATCAGTACATAACCACAGTGTACTGGCAGGATCACAAGGCTATTCCAATAAGTGAAAACATATGCAAGTAACCACAACATTATAAAACAGGCATATACCAAACATATACAATATTAGTCATCTTTTTAGGATCAATGTAGCATTCTACTTTCTCAGTAATACCCATTGGTTATCATTTTAGAGCAACAACAGTCTTTCAACCTCAATCACCATTAAATATGAATGTAATCATCACAAGTAGATACACAACACAATTCAATGGTCCTCTCACGGAACCCAATTCAATGGTCCTCTTATGGAACCCAAACCCAAACTGTTAGTGTACCGGTTCGTGGTACCCGATCCAAGTTAATGTGCCAGACGTGACACCCGCTCCCATGTTTATGCCGGAACGTGGCAACCAATCCCAATGTTTATGCCGGTACATTGCAACCGATACCAAGTTAGTGTGTCAGAACGTAACACCTGATACATTCAACAAACCACAATCACAATCACAATGTATATTCTTACAATCATACAACAAGAGGTGATTCATGGCATACAATAATTCAATTATCCTCATGTACGATTAGGGTGATCAATAATGCAACATTCACATACATACATGCACTATAATGAGCAATTACAACATATATCACACCAACATGAAATCACAACAATCACCTATCTCGAATCCAAGCTTGAATCCCCTAAGACACTTGAATCTTCCCTTTCCAGATTCTTCCCGCTTGTTCGTGGTCTAAAAACATACAATTAACGCAAGGATTAATAAACAAGACCTAATTACCTGGATTATAATCAACATTATCAACCCTAGGCCAACCCAAGATCCCATTAACCAAATTAGGGCATTTCCCACCATCCAAACAGTTCAAAAATCCCTTCCCAAATAATAATCACCCTAGAAACCAAGTTCTACCGATCGAAAAATGGATTAAGGGAGTGAAAACCTTACCTTTCGTCTCAAGAATGGTGAAAACTGTCAAGAAAACCCCTGGGGTCGTTCCTTAGCTCTCAAAGTAAAAAAGTACAGAATAAAATGTTTTTGGGGTTCATTTCTGACTTAAATTGCGACTATCCTACCACAACGGACTTCATCCCGCTACAGTGGCCCCGCCGTGGCGCGAATAATCCCGCCCTAGCGGCTTGCATGGAAACAGAGAGCTCAATTAAGAGTTTCAAACCCCTATTTCACAACACACCTTCATCCCATGACACTCAAAAAATACTCGTTCACGCTAAGATTAGTTTCGGGAGTTCTACTCGTTCGAATTCAATTTCGTAAAGTCAGATGATTTCCTTAACATCTTAGCTATCTAGTCATGTGATCAAAATCATAATTAGATCTCCCAATTGTTACCAGATTTCCCTAGACCTCACTGACTTCGATTTCGTCCCAATCTGTACTAGGTTAGGCAATTCCAAGTTACTACCAAAAAGTTTTCTGGCCCTAATTTTTTCCCCGTTGGCTTTTCTATAACGACGGGAACAGGTTGTTGCAGGTCCCCATGATATATGCTAAATGCACAGCTTGGGAAAGATTATGCTTATGGGAGGATTTGTACTCTATTAGGCTCAACTTATCATTGCCTTAGATGGTTGGAGGAGACTTTAATGTTATTATGGAGGAAGATGAGAAAATTGGTGGACTTCTGGTGTATCCACAAGAGTATGAAGATTTTGCATTGTGTATTAGTTCCTGTGAATTATTTGGTCTTCATTTCACAGGTAATCCTTTTACTTGGTGGAATGGTAGGGCGGATGGAGAATGTATATTCAAAAGGCTAGATAGGGTGGTAATTAACCAGGCCTTACAAGATTTATTTGGTCAACTGGAGATTCAGCATCTAGCTCGAATAGGATCAGACCATGCCCTTCTTTTACTGACATGTGAAGGATCTACTCAACACTACATCAAACCTTTCAGGTTCTTGTAGTTTTGGGCAGAGAGTGATGACTTCGTAGAGGTGGTGAAACAAAACTGGGAATCTGAATTTTCAGATGACATATTTACGCAGTGGAAATTGAGACTAAAAATACCAAATTAGCTTTAACTAGGTGAGTAAAGCTAAGTATGGGGACATTTTTAAGAAATTATTGATCAAAAAAGAAATTGTTTAAGTGAAAGAACAATTATTTGAAGAACATCCTACATCTCTGAATAGGATGGTTCTCCAACAGGCTCAGGCATAATACAAACTATATTTGCACTATGAAGAAGAGTTTTGGAGACAAAAGGCAAGTATTCAATGGTATAATGAGGGGGACAAGAACACTAAACTCTTCTATAGTCTGGTAAAAGGAAGAAGGAAAAGACTAGCTTTACAGAGAGTGCTAAGATCAGATGGCATTTTGGCAGAAGGAGAGGAGGAGGTTGCAACAGAGGTAGTAAAGTTTTCCCAAGATTAGTTTACTGGGAGAGATTGTAGAGAGGATCTTAATTTAATCCATTTTATTAAGCCAACTATCAATAGAGAGGAAATTTCTTTGATCAAAGACATACCTGAATAAGAGGAAATTAAATCAGTGGTGTTTAGACTAAATGGAGATAGTGCCTGTGGACCTGATGGCTTTACAAGTCATTTCTTCTAGAAGTGTTGGTCAATAGTAAGTCCAGATGTTGTTGGGATTATTCATGCTTTTTTTAAGGGTCAGACTCTACCTAAATTGATTACTCATACTAATCTGGTCTTACTGCCTAAAAAGAAGTTTATTCAAACCTTTTCAGACTTAAGACCTATTAGTTTTGGTAATTTTATTAATAAAATCATATCCAGAGTCATTCATGATAGATTGGATGGTCTTCTTCCCAAACTAATCTCACAAATCAGGTTTTGTGAAAGGAAGAAATATTGCTGAAAATGTTTTGTTGGCCTAAGAAATTGTTTTAGATATTAGAAAAAGGGGGAAGCCAGATAATTTTGTGATCAAACTGGATATGGCCAAGACAATGACAGGGTTAATTGGAGGTTCCTGGCAAGTGTATTGGCTCAAATGAGTTTTGATGTTGTTGTTATAGATATGATATGGATAGTTGTGGCAAATAACTGATATTCTATTCTCATCAATGGGAAAGCTAAGGGTTTCTTCCACTCTACACGAGGAGTAAAACAAGGGGATCCTCTATCTCTTGCTTTATTTATTTTAACTACAGAGGTTTTATCTAAGGCTTTAAATCATCTATTTGATCACAATGATTTTAAATGTTTTGGAATGCCTAAGTGGAGTGACAGGTTAAATTATCTGGCATATGCAGATGATACTATTATATTTGCAACAACTATAAAGAAATCTTTAGACTTGATAAAGAATGTATTGCAGGAATATGAAAATCAATCTGGTCAGAAAATCAACAAGGAAAAAAGCCTATTTTACATGTTCAATAAAGCTGCAAATGAGTGTGTGAAGATAGTGGAGGATACTACTGGTTTTGAAAGAGGTAGATTTCCTTTGATGTATCTTGGATGTCCAATTGGACATGCCAAGAAAAGGAAATTTGAGTTTAGAGAACTGATCAAGAAGATGCAAAGTAAGCTTCATTTTTTGGAAAGGAAAGTTATTGTCCTTTGGGGGTAAGGCAGTTCTCATTAACCATGTGTTGCATAGCATGCCCATATACCTCCTGTAAGTTATTGTCCCTTCTAAAAGTATCATAAATGATATTCATAGAATGTTTTCTAAATTTCTATGGAATTTTAAAGAGGATGGGAGGGAAAAACACTGAATTTCTTGGAATGACATGTTTGTTCCTAAGAAGGAAGGAGGTCTTGGTTTTAGGTCTTTGATAGATGTCTCAAAAGCTTTATTTGCTAAACTCTGGTAGAATTTCTGGACCAAAAATACTTTGTGTTCAAATTACATGTGGAATAAATATTGTAAGAGACATGGTCCACAGACAATAGAATGGAAAGGAGGATCTCAAGTTTGGAAATTGATGTTTCAGGCTAGAGATTATATAGATCAAGACATATGGTGGGAAGCTAGAGGTGGTCAGGCCAGTCTTTGGCATGACAATTGGACTCAATCAGGGGCCCTACACTCCCTGATGCCTACTTCACATACCAGAAATCATGAATTTGCTGATGTACGTTGTGTAATGGATACTAATGGGTGGAATCAAAATTTGTTAAAAGAGTTGTTCAATGAAGAGACATGTGAGCAGGTGAAGAAGGTACTGGGTATGGGTCAAATAGCTGTATAAAGAGATCAACATTGGTGGATGCCAAATAGCAAAAGATTACGGTGAAAAGTGCTTGGGATCTAATGAGACAGGAAGGAAATTCAACAAGACATCATGCTTATTTGGGAAAAAGGCATTCCTTTCGGTATCTCCTTCTTACTTTGGAGAATGTGGTTTGAGAGAATTCCCATTGGTGAGATTCTGGTTAGGTTTAACATAAAAGATACATTTAATTGTGTATGTTGTAATAACTCTACACCGGAAACATTTGATCACCTATTTATGTCCTGTCCAGATGCAAAGTATTTATGACAAACATTTTCAGGAGCTGCTGGAGTTCAAGGACCTTTCATTCAGATGAAGAAGACTATCTATCAATGGTGGGGGAAGAATGCAACCCCAAGCTAAAATCATTGTTTAGATCAGTTCCTATATTTATTATATGGCAGATTTGGAAAAAAAGGAATAGAGTCAAGCATGGAGGAAATATGTCTAGACAGGCTATGGTAAGAGAGGTTAATAGGAATATCTACCTAATGGCCACAACTAGATATCCTTGGCTATCCAACATGCCTACTCAGTGGCTCATAATTATCAAATTCTTGGAAGATTACATTTCTATCCTTTCTTGTAAAGTGGTGAAATGGATTTTTCCTCCTGAAGGTCATTTTAAATGCAACACTGATGGATCTTGCAGAGATCAACTACACCTTAGTTCAAAGGCATTTAGTGTGAGAAACAACAATGGAGACTTGGTCTATGCAGAGACGGAAAGTGTGGAGTTATGCAGTATTTTAGAAGAAGAGGTAGGAGCCTTTAAAGAAGGATTACAATATTGTGTTAATAACAACCTCATGCCTCTAATCATGGAAACATACTCTCTTATTCTGAAGAAAATCATTGATGAAATATGGGAATACCATGGAGCATATCAATGGACGTAAGGTGCATCAAGAAGATGTTGAAAAATAAGGATGTGGTAGTGATTCATATCTTTAGAGAGGGGAACTGTGTAGCAGATTGTTTAACTAACCATGTTTTTAGTTTTGCAGGTACAACAATGATCCAGTTCTTATCTAACACTGAACTACCAACACAAGCACGAAAATTGTTACAGATAGATAAGCAGGGTATTCCTAATATTAGAATCGAAAAATGCCAAAACGGAAACTTCAACAATCAATGAAGCATAGAAGAGTGTATGATAACAAATGACTAGTTCATATAAAAACATGCTTGAATATAATAGTTGCAACTCATAGCTACTGAAAAATGTAATTCGAATATTTGTTTACAAGATCAAAAAGGAGAGGTTACTTGGTATACACGAGATTTGAGGCAGTGGTATCAGCTCTTCAGAGCTCAACCTGCACAAATTGGGGGTTTATCAGTTACATCTCTCAAAATTGATTGAGCCAAATGTGTGCTTCAATCTTAGGGATTACCTAGATTGGATATGTCGGAAGAAGGATATGAGCTGAAAGAGTCTTCATAGGGTTGGATCCATGGCATTTGTGAGAATTTTTGAATGCCCAAGTGGATACCGCCCAAGCTCATGACTTTTTTTATCGCCCTTTCATCAAAGAAAAACCATCGAAGAAGCTCGACGTCGGTCGGAGAGGAAGCGGATCAACTGGAACTAGCATCGAAGGAGAAGACTTTCCATTTCTAGTTTACTTTGTCAATATAAGATGTGGTATTATGTATTTGGGCTTGGGTCACTATTGAACCCAAGTCATCAGATTTTTTGAATAAATGGGCCTGTCCCACACTTTACATTTAAAAAAAAAAAAAACTACATCAAAGGAGAATTGGAGAAGTAATGTTAAAGAGAGAAAAATAAGAAGGTAATACCAATTTTCGGAGATTACTTTTGCTCACTGCGCCTTTATCTTGTTATGTTATTTTTAATTTGTGCAATAAAATAATTTTAAATAAATTAAGAAAATACATTGTAGTTTATGTTTTAGAGAGAGATAAATGGAAGCAGAGGGCGTATATATAAATGGGGGAAGACAACTTTTTCAATTAGAAATGTGGTAATTGTTCCCTATGAAAATTGGGAAGTTTTGAAAGGTTAGGGGGTCAAAGTAGAAGATGAAGAGAATAATATTTTTATTTGTCTGAGAGAAAGCAACTACTACTGCAGTGCGGCCGGCGCCGTAATCTCCTCCATCCAGTCGACGGTTACCATATATTTTAACGGTACAGTTGTTCTATTCCTCAAATTGATTTAACAACTTCATGACTCATGATCGTCTTTCAAATGCAACTGCTTAGCGTCTGTTTTGGTTAAGTTGCTGTGCTTCCATTTTTATTCCATATTCGGATTGAAGATTGATTGATTCCGCTGCTATACGACCTAAACTTGGAACCAAGGGAGTAGCAAATTATGTACACACTATTGATTTCTGTGAATTAGCTTGCTTCATGTATCTGCAACCTTAACTACTAAATGTGTTCAAGTTTCTGATATTTATTGGATAACCCTAGTGTCGTCTACATTAATGATAGATGGGAGGAAATCAGCTAGTGTTTTTTTGTCACACGTGATGGTCTCAACCCACTTCATTGACCACTAGGCCACACACTAGGGTGCTAAGCTTCTAAGAATTTTATTGCTATTATTGCCCATTAGCACAAGGCACTGGCAAGTTAGTTGTGATGTTCCTACTAATCAAAAACAGATAGTTGTGATATTCTTGATAAACTGTAATTTGCTTGTTCTCTTATCAGATGGAATGTGCGGATGCATCCAATTTGGACTTAGAAAATGTAGGACCACGAGTTAATGGTGGGGAAGTGGATGGTTTTAGATGCAGTGTTGATGAGCTACTCATGAAAATTGACAAGGTACATTTCTTGAATAAAAGTGAGAATCTCTACCTTATGCGATTCTCGATTCTGTCTATTCCGTTCCTTTTTCTGTGCAGGATACATATTGTAATCCCGGATTAGTATCTTTTACTTTTTAGTTAGTTTCGTGTAGTATCGGAGAGGTTGTTGCTCCACTTTCCATTCTCCTTATCTGTCAACAATTATGCGTCCTGCTGAGAAATTCTTTGGGCATGGTAGCAGGGAATGTGTTGACTCTGTGTAAAGTTCCCACTTCTCAGCTTATCAACTCACTAATATGCTGGTCATCCATACTCTAGTATCTACTGACGGAGTATCATACTTATTGACAGTGCCTTCATCAAGGGCCTGATTTGCCAAAGCATCAACCAACTTGTTTCCTTCTCTCATGATGTGTATATGTGATCTGCATAAAGCTATTGATTTCTCTAATTTCTAGAGAGAAGGTTGCATATACCTCTCAACTTTGCAATTTAAAGCGGATATACCCCTCGTTAAAAAAGTGGTGCATATATACCCTCGCCATTTAACAAATGTGCAGATATACCTTCACCGTTTAACAAATGGTGCATCCCTTTTTGATAACAAACTAAATTAAGGAAACCCTAAAACTGTTTTTTTAATTTCAAAAAGTCACATGGCTTTAAAATATTATTTCTCCCATTTTCTTAACCCCTTCAGACTCGATCCAACTAAAAAAACCCAGCTCCTCTCTTATTCAGACCGGACCGATACCCATTTTATTACTGAGTAGAAGAGGGATTCGTTTTTTTCCATTTGAGTGGGGTCTGGGTTGGGTAAAAGAATAGGTGAGGTGATTTTTAAAGCCATGTGACATTTTTGGAATTACAAAACCAGTTTTAGGATGTATTGATTTAGTAAATATAGGTTTGTTAACAAAAGGGGTAAATATGCACCATTTGTTAGACGATGGGGTATATGTGCACCAACTTTTAATGAGGGGTATATCCGCTCTAAATCGCAAGGTTGAGGGGTATATTTGCCCCCTTTCCCTTTCTTTTATCCGTATAGCAATGTTCCATGGTGTTCCCATCCTTTTGCCAGTATCTTTTGTATTAATTTGAATCAGTCTGTATGATGATGTGATCTAGCTGTTTGCTAGAGCGATATTTGATAACTTCCACTATTGCCATTACTTCAGTGTTTGTTGTGTGCCCTATCTCTTTTGCTTGTGCATATACAAAATTACCTTCTGAATTCCTCACATAAAATCCATATGCATTTCTTCTTGGATTCCCTCTTGAAGCTCCATTAGTGTTGCCTATAATCCATCCTGTTGGAGGGAGTTTCCAGTTTCCACAACACCTCAGTGACTTTCACTTTAGGCTTGCATCTCTCTAACTTCTGAATCAAAGCAGACCATCTGTTTGGTATTTGCTTGATGGATGGATTCCTGAACTGTGTTAATCTTTGTATTGTTTCATAGACCTGGTAAATGCATCTGCCAACTGATCTCTGTTCTTCATGTTTTATAGCATTTCTCCTCTTCCAAAGTTCCCAAATGATTATAGCAGGTACAACTTGAAAAATTAGTTTAAGCTCATTTGTCACATGGGCTTGCCACCATTTCAGTATGATTTGCTGTAATTGTAGTCCATTTCACATTGATACCTACAAAAGAACAAAAATAGGACCAAGTCCTCTTAGCAGAAATTGATGTGGCAAATAGATGTTGTATTGTTTCCTCCTGAGAACTTGTACAACACCAACATCTAATACTATATTGTATCTCATCCTTCTCAGTACATCATCAAGTGGTAACGTGTATTTCTAACACCCCTATATAAAGAATGAGGTTTTGAAAAGAAGCCCTTTGATCCACATATATTTGTGTATCTCCATTTTCTGTTCTCTAAGCCTTAGATATTCTCAATCAGACTTCACTGAGAATTCCCCTTTTGTGGCCTGTAAACACCAAGGTGTATCCATATCTTTCTCTAAGCATGGGGCCTTTATAGTATTTGTGATGTGCTGCACTATATCCTCTGGTAGAAATTCTGCCAGCTTGTCGTTATTCCATCTTCCACTGTTCATCACCTCATAAACTTCTGTATGCTCTCATCAAAGTAGTCACCAGATGTAGCGTAATATAGTTCACCCAGACCTGTCCAATTATCAAACCAGAAAATTGTATTCCCCATCTTTGTTTGCCACCAAAACTGATGTTCAATTAACTCTTGCCTGTAATATCTTCTTGCATGTCTGGGATCCATATTTCCATTGTGCCGCTACTGCATTCACCTTTTTGCAGTACTTGTTACTTAGTCCTTGATTAAAAAAAATGATGACTTAGTCCTAAAATTCCATCAAAATTTGCAGTATAAAGCCATAGAAACATCATGTAGAGATCAAAAACCTACCCCCCTCATCCAGCACTGGTAAACATAAGTGTGGCCATTATGCCCATTGTCTACTCTTCCTCCTATATTGTTACTCCTATATTGGACCAATCACAGCCTTCTAAACTCGGTGGATAATGGGCCCGCCCCTCTACCCTTCTCCACTTAAATACCGGGCTTCGCTTTGCATGGTGTGGGGCTTGAACCTGCGACCTAAGCCACAAATCCTCCACTTTTTGCCACTTGAGCTAGGCCTTGGGGGCACCCTAAAGAACCAGGTGGTTTAGGAAGTCTGGGGTTACTTACAACCTCATCATTTTCCTTGCCAGAATATTTTAGCATGACAAGGAACTATATAGTTTTGGAAGCAGGTCAAGTTTTCATTTACATTTCTTAAGCCATTTGGTTTTGAAATGTGTTAAGCCAACAATATCTTAATTGGTTTTCATCTTTGGCAATTTTTGTGTTGCGAATAGACCTCACGAGGAAAGACTGTCAACACTTCTGTAGATATGCAGTCTAATGAACTTTGTGATGTACTCACCATGTGTTGCAGTTGTCCATCTATTTTTCTAGGTGATGATATTTGATATGTACTCTGTCTTCTCAATCTTCTGAAGATGTCTTGGTTGAACTTTCAAGTACATCCTTGTTGAAAGTTGAAACAGAATTCCCTGATAGCTGATCTCTTCAATATTCAGAATTTGAGATATTCTTGTGAACAATAAGTTGGATGTGGACATCATAGCATTAAAAAAGGTTTAGTTTTTCCTTGTTTTTAGTTAGTTGGAGCTAGTGATAGGATGATAGAAATTATTGTCACGTTTGATAGCACCACACTATAGTCACAGATCCATATTATTCTGCAGATACCACAGTAGACTTTCTAATTTTCCAATAATTGCACTGTGGTCTGAACGAAAAAGAGAAGACTATATGCTGAGATTCTAAATTAACCTTTAAACCCGAAGTGTTAATGCACTTTTTAAGACCTGCTTTTTTGGAATGTGCATTCATTTCTTTAATATTGGTTTATATTGTTGATGCACATAAGTGGTACTTAACTAGGAGTTATAGCCCATGAAATCCCTCTGGTTCTTAGTTAAAACACATTACAAACTTCTAATTAAGTCCAATATTTGCTTAACTTTGACTTTCATGAATTTCAAATTCATACTTTTTGAAAACCATGT
The DNA here is from genome assembly GCF_900185275.1 of Solanum verrucosum. NCBI lineage: Eukaryota > Viridiplantae > Streptophyta > Magnoliopsida > Solanales > Solanaceae > Solanum > Solanum verrucosum. The sequence continues at coordinate 1,005,056 of NW_026020370.1, forward strand.
CTACTGAAAGTCATAGTTGCGCTATCCCCTTGGGTAATCTTTCTGCACTGCTACAATTTAGGTTTGTTCAAAATCCCTGCAACTTCTAGTCACTCATTGGTGCATTAACAGGTTTTGCTTCCTGTATAAAAACAATTTCAACTACTAATTACTTCATAAAAAAAAAAAAAAAAACAATTTCCATAATTTTTCATGTGAGTTAACTGCGTGATGCTGTACTTTCAGCTTGAACAAAGAGTGAATGAAGTTGAGAAGTTTTACTTGAATACAAGTATAAAGCAACCAAACACCTCAAAGAATGCTTCTTCAGGGAAACACAAAGATAAGGATAAACATGTTCCTGGCTTTAAGAAGCTACAACAGGAAGCATCACGCAGAGAGGCTGCTGCAGCTAAGAGGATGCAGGAGCTTATGCGCCAGTTTGGCACAATATTGCGCCAGGCAATTCTTAATAATTGCAGTTCCAATTTTGTCGATAATTTTTGAATTCTTGATTGACCTCATAGTAATAGTATATTCTGTTTTTGATGTGCATGCCAGATCACTCAGCACAAATGGGCTTGGCCTTTTATGCAGCCCGTTGATGTTGCAGGACTTGGGTTGCATGACTATTATGAGGTAAAATATTTTGGTTCATTTTCTTTTTTTCTGCAACTTAAAAATCTTTTTTGATTCTTTTCTACATTATGATTTTCTTATTTTTGTGATACTTTTATATATCTGCTATCTGCTTAGCAATGTTTTGAAATTTAATGTGGGGTATTGGGGGAATTTCTTTAGGAGGTCTCAGATATGGTTCCGACTTATCCCACCTGTTTTCTTAGTCTGAAAATATCTCTATGAATTTCTGGATTCATTTCTGTCAAAAACGATGTTTCTGTTCAAGGTTCATTTATGCAGTTGAACTGATTTCTGTCTATCAGATTATTGACAGACCCATGGACTTTAGTACAATAAAGAACCAAATGGAGGCCATGGATGGCACCGGGTATAAGCATGTCAGAGAGATTAGTGCTGATGTTAGGCTGGTGTTCAAGAATGCAATGAAGTACAATGATGACAAGAGTGATGTTCATCTGATGGCGAAAACATTACTCGAAAAATTTGAGGAGAAATGGTTACAACTTCTGCCAAAAGTTAATGAGGAGGTAACTATTACTTTGGACATTTCTGGTCATTGGTATGGCTTCCGTAATTTCTTAATATAATGATGCTTGTGTTTCAATACTCCATATTTTTATCTGTAAATATTGCATGATCATCTCTTAAATCTTTCCATTTATTCCAGGAAAAAAGACGAGAAGAGGAGGAAGCTGAAGCCCAACTGAATATGCAGCTTGCTCAGGAGTCTGCTCATGCCAAACTAGCCAGGGATTTGTGTAACGAGGTAAAATCCAACCTACTCTTGAAGCTTAGCTTTTCTAAATATGATGGCTTAGTAATTCCCTCAAACAAGCTTTGATAATTCATAATGATATCCTCTGCCTCTCATTAGAGCTTGATCTGGCCTATGGTGAGTCTGAAATTATGTAATTATTCACAGCTTTATGAAGTTGACACACACGTGGAGGAACTCAGAGAGATGGTGGTCAGAAGATGCAGGTTTAGTTGAATTACTGATATTCAAATCTATAATTGCTACCTTTTATTTGCTCGATTTATTCTCTTTTTTACGATTGCTGCCTCCTGGCTTCTCTCTCCCAGGGTTTGAGGTTTTGTCTTGCATGACAGCTTCAAAAATTATGTCATGAAAATCTGGCAACCCAAAAAGAGAAAATCTGGTCAAATGTTTCTTACATATAATTTCGATTTTTTTATGTCATGATATGATTAGGTGGCTTTTCCATTCAATATAAAATCTGATTAAGTAGATCTTTATATTTTTAATCCTTGTTGACATATACCAACTGATGTTGTTCCCATATATTCCAAACTAGATTATCTATGCCCGTGCTTACGCATGGACCCAACAATCTGGATTCAGTCAAAGTGTGTTATCTTCTGTCTATGAATATGTTCTTATATGCCTTTTTTCAATGACATTATGGGCGGGGAGGGAGAAAGGAGAAGGGGATGTGACACTACTACTTCCTCTGTCCCAATTTATATGACTCACTTTCCTTTTTAGTCGGTCCCATAAATAATGACACATTTCTATATTTAATAACAATTTAACTTTTAAATGTCCATTTTACCCTTAATGAAATTATTTATAGCGACGAAAACATTTATGACTTATTTTAAACCACAAGTTTCAAATGTCTTTTTTTTTTCTTAAACTCGCTGTCAAGTCAAGCTAAGTCATAAACATTGGGACCGAGGGAGTAATAGTTAAGATGATGTTAATAAGTTTTGGTATTTCAGTTTGTTGCTCGATCAATATTAAACTTCTTTCAACCTTGCATATTGTTGGCAAGGTTCATTCTTATTTATACTCACTATTATGGTATTTTGAAAAGTTGTTTTTCCCCATTGGTTTTATATTGTTTACTTGAGCATAGCTATATTCTACCGACACCATTTGTTATTTTGGAAGTTCTTGTATTATACCTTTCTCCATAAATGACTTCAACTTTTATTCAATTATAGTCTCCAATTCTTGCACAAGGTAGAGGTAAGGTCTGCGTACACACCACCCTCCCTAGACCAACTTGTGGGATTACACTGGGTATGTTATTGTTTGTATAGTTATCAAATGTAATTTTCAATCTGCTTGTGGCAGCTTTCCTTACGAATTAGATATATTTTTCACGGTTAAAAGCCTGTAGACAAACAACCATCAATAATCGTTACATTGTATACTGATTAATTATTGAAAAACTTGTTTGAGAAGGAGAGGGGAACCCAAGATTTGAAGATAGGGGGGGGGGGGGGACTATTAAGAGTGACGCAAGGGTAAGGTTAGCATAGAACTTGTGGCCTCAATGGATATTCTTTCTCTCGGATTTGGTTTAAGTGATTGCAAATCAAACTCATCTATAAAACGCGAAGAATTGTCTCTAAAACTAGCACTTGGTTGAGAAGAATTATGTTTCGTCAAAAATCTATCCATTTCAAATCAGAAGAATCAACAACAAATTCTTACAAAAAAAATACGCTTAAAAAGAACTTACCAATTTATGCAGAGATAATAGGAGTAGGACTTCAATTATGCAGTGAAGAATACTTGTAAATTGTAAGTTGTAGAGTTTCTAGCAGTCCTATATTTTGTTTAGAATTGTGCTAGGGCTTTTATTTGTTTTTAATTTCAATTAAGAAAGGAATGGGGTCAAGCAATAATAGGGTGGTTAAGAAAGGGGGTGGGGCCAGATGAGGTGGCAAAAATGAGTTTTAATAAAAGCAATTTTAAAAAGGTTAACTCTAAAGAAAAAACTGATTAGAAAGTTAAAAAAACGTTACCTTTCGTGGGAATCGAACTCGCGCAGTCGCGGTTCGATATGGCGACTTCGACCAGTGCACCAAAGTGACTTTTGGGTATAAGGGTGCACAATCAAATATATTATCGTTTTATCAACTATCTATACATATATATACAAAAATTTCTTAAAAGTTACCGGGTGCACGTGGGTCCGCCTCTGTTGAGAATTACTTTAGTTGAAATAAAGTTCCCTCAGTAATATTCATCTTTTAATTTCAAAGGAAATTCATGTCCAAAGACAATTACTTTAACTTCCAAATATTTTATTTTCAATTTCACACCTTTTTTTTGTTTCAAACTCAATCAAATATTGTCCAAATACTTATAACAAATTACAATATTTTTTTTGTTAGATAATTAGAAAACAAAGTTAGCACACAAGGAGACATAAAATTAATAAAGAGTATCAAGATAGTAATATGGCAAAACAATGTTGGGTAAATAAATAATGCTTTCATTAACTTAAGTACTTCAATATTTTTAGTTGGAAACGAGACAGATTATGGTCTAGCCAAATTGACTCTAGCTACAATTAGTTAGGATGACAAAACTGACTGTGAGTTGTCAGTTGAAAAGACAATGTGGTGGTAATTAATGATGTAAGCGAAAGGGTAAATCTGTCAAGTCATCCAAATATTTGTATCACAACAACAGTAAATTATTATTTAGGACATAACATTGCTCCATTTTAGTGCATTTATAGAGATATCCTCCGGGTCCACAGAAATACCAGATTGCGTACTGAAACGATATTTCCGAAACTAAAAACAATCTTATGTTCTAGATAAGAGTCTCTTGAGCCAGCCATAGTTCTCAAAACCTTACAGTGCCATTTGTGAGAGGCTGAGAGCGTCATGCAGAAGAAAAATCTTGGTAAAAGTCTTTCAGCTGAAGATCCAGGATACAATTTTTTATAGAACTCTATTGGGAGTAGCTATGTAATACTCTTCTTGCATTAGGACATGAGATTCTCATGCTTGGAAACCAATAAGAACCGTACCTGTCACATTTTTAAAATGTGGTTATTTTCCCCTGATATTTCAGTATTAGTGAGATGTGATCACCAAAAACTGGTTGCTATTCAGTGGGCCAAGTTGCTTTTACTCTGGACTAACCAAGTTGGAACTTCATTTGAAATCTTGAATTTTTCTGGGATATGCAAATATAGCAGCTCTTGAAAGTGGCAAATAGAAATGGATGTTATGCAATTTAGTCACCATGACATAACTAACCCTATAAATACTCTCATTTCTCTGTTGCAGCAAAATTTTGATAAGTTCATTTCTCATTGATTTCGAGACCACACAATGTTGGCCAGCCTATTATGTGTGTTCAAGCTCAAGGCAAACATGGCCTTTTTCTCCATTGCAGTATGATAATTCTTCCTTCTTTAGCCATCTAAATTGATCCCTTGACACCAGGGGCTTCTCTAGTGCCGATTCCTTTTCGCCTGTGTTGATCCACAAGTACTTTCATGGATTCCTGTGAGATGTGAAATGCAACAATTGTTTATCTCGATTTAAGCTGAAACTAATAAATTGGTATTAAATGTATTCAATTGGGTTTAAGTTACTCTTCTGGACGGCCAAGTGATTTTTTCTGTCTGCAAATGGTATAGTTCTCCTCGGTCAACTTGGATATGTTTCACTTGGTGCTAAGACTTTCTATAGACAGTTTTTGGCTTGCAACAGAATTTGCAGGTCAACGGCTTGAATCACTATGTTGAAGATGGGAGTTTGATGATTTGTTGGTTTTATCTTGTGTTAGTGCTGTTTCATAGGTGAATCTAATTTCTGTACTTAATTCCCTGGTAAAAAGTGCATCTCTCTTTCAATTTGAATGTAGGTTTAAATTCACCTTTCCAATATCAATTTCTTATTCCAGCATCTATATTTAATAAGCATTGGGTCGATCTTAGCAATTTATCCATCTCTCTGACTTGGTGCTGGATGTGTGTTATACATAACCTCCAGATTAAAAAGAAGAAAGCTTCATCTTTTGGTGCCATTCGTCTGGAGAGCTCTCTTCATGCTTAAACCTTTTTCTGTGACCCTGCTACTGTAAACTTCATCTGATTCTAGTTTTTCTGTGGCACCAATGCTAGTTCTGCTCGTGTATGGCACCTATTCTAATTCTGAAATCATTACCTCAGGAAAATATCAATAGAGGAGAAGAGAAATCTAGGGATAGCTCTCACGAAGTTATCTCCTGATGATCTTAGTAAGGCACTGGAGATAGTAGCACAAAATAACCCACTATTTCCAGCTTCAGCAGAAGAGGTGGAACTTGACATTGATACCCAGGTTCTCATAAGACTTGAACATCTCCCCCATTCAAAAATTTATATATCACTTTTCAATATTCTTATCAGTAGTTTATTTTGTGGTTTCTGTAGAGCGAATTGACACTGTGGAGGCTAAAATTCTTCACCAAGGATGCATTAGAAGTTCATGGTAAGAGTTCAAGCAAAGGTGACAACAGTAACTCAGCCAATGTTGCTGCTGCTAATCTTAATATTAGTGCTGCCTCCAGAAGAAAAAGGGTGATTTGTGATGCACTTGTGAAGAATGCCAAGAAACGAAATAAAAAACCCTCTAAATGAATTTGTTTATGAAACGGGCTGCAGTATAGGTGTTTAGTTCATGTGTATCATCATCAGAAGAAAAGGTTTATTTGTCTTATCGCATTCATTCTCAAATGAAAGAATGAATGAGACATTTGATACTAAAAGTTGACTATTTTTCAAGCACTGTAGGAGGAAATGAAATGATGTTGGTGTTCAATATTTCTGTGAATATGTGACTTCCATTCTTTCGTATTTGGCTTGCCCTCAGTGAAGCTATTTTACAAAGAGGACTAGTCTTTCTATTAGAGAATACACTGATATTCATAATTGTGCAACAGAAAATAATTTATAATCTCCTAGGTCATTCAACCACCACCTTAAGATCTTTATTGGATGCTTAGATCATTTCATACGGTATCGGAGCTAAACTGTAGTGAGCTCACTTTTACAATGTTCCCTTTACATGTTTTATTCCTCTAAGCTTCCCCCTCAATTCAACCTATTAATTTGCTCTCTCTCTCTCTCTCTCTCCCTCTCTTTCCCTCTCTCGTCAAGTTTAATGTTCAACCATGATTTTGAAAAAAAAGATGCAACCTCAGGTTGAAATCCCAAGAGATGAGTCATATGTGTAGGAGGGTATTAAAGGATACCATTTTTTTTTCCACATTGGTCGTATGTTATTTGATTGCAGGAATTCACAATGAATTCGAGGATGGAAGCACTATTCAGGAGTTTCTCGAGAAAATAGTTAGTAAGGAAGAAGAATTAAGAGAGAAGAAGAGAGTTCTAGGAAGAGAAGAATTTTGTATTTTCATATGTGATTGTTCAATGAGTTAATTACAAGCTATATAGTAATTGAATTGAACTAAATTAAGCTCTTAAGCTAATAACACAATCAGTTACCAATTAACTGCTCCGAACTAACTTTCTGTAGCTAACTAACTATAATATTATATGATGTAATACTCATTTATAAGAGATTCTTGACCTCAAGGATCTATAATTTTCCCACCTGCTCCGCCAAGGTTAAAGTCATTTTCATAGTATTCATGTGCCTGTTCGGAGCTATTGATACCTGCAAAAAGGTCATCCTTTCTGCCCAAAAGATGCAGTCCCTTCGACAGTCGGACTCGTGTTTCAGAATAAAGGGTACGGAGAGCGGAATAACATAAACAATTGATTGTAACGGTAGAGCCCAAAAGATGCAGTCCCTTCGACAGTCGGACTCGTGTCTTTTCAAGTGAAGGCGTAGAAAACTGTAACGGTAGAAATTGAGTGCATCCCTTCCCCTTGAGATCACCCTTGTTCTTAACTACGAAATATAAACTAGAAATTTGATAATTGGTGACTTCTAAATGTGCAACATTGTGCCAGTTCGCAAGGTACATCATATTGGTCATACATTCTCATCCTCAACATTATTGTTTTCTTGTTCCCACTCACATCCCAAGTTGCCAATGATAGAAAATCATCAATCCATACTTTTACTATTTCCTCTACAGTTAGTATTGGTTTTTCCTCTATTATTAGAAAGAGCAATTTCTCAATCTCTTAACATTGACAAGTCTTCTTATTACTCTCCAAGTTTAACCAAAAATCATATGAAGTCATGATCTTTGAAAGAATTGTATCAAAACAAGCTTTCCACGAGAGCACTTCTTTCCAATCACTATCTAAGAATTTTTTTTATCCATATAAACACCTCAGAAATTGAAAAAGGGAAGAACTTCATGTTTTTGCTATTGGTTGTATCCTATGAAATCAGTCTACAGTTCATAGAAGTTTCTACGAGTCGTAGATGACACTCGTAGGAATGAGGTTGAGATTAGGGAAAAATCAAGTTTATGAAGTTTGACCTATGAGTGAACAAGACGGGTCGTCGTTTGTACTACGGGTCGTAGATGAGTTTCGTAGAAGGGTCCCAGACTTAATGAAATATTGATCTTGAACTTGAATTCTACCAATTGGCTGTATGAGCCGTAGAAACTTCCGTTGTAGGAAGGTCTCGTGGAAAGTTATGTGAATTTGGATTTCTAAAGTTGGTTCTACGGTTGACTAGTACGGACGGTAGAAAGTTCTTTTACAGTCATTAACGCTTCAAGTCATTAGAGCAAGGTTCCAAGAGGAGAAAAGCTAGGGTTCAAGCGTTCTTCGAGTTTCGTCGATTTCACTAAAGAACTTCGTTCTTCTAGGTATGTAAGGCTATCATAGTGTTGGACTAGTTCGTCCTCACACCCCCTACATCTACTTTCAAATCAGTAAAAGAATAATCTATGGTTCTATACTTAGATTTGAGTATTCTTCAGATGAGTTGATATGGAGTTCTTGAGTTGTTGATTATTAAATTCCTATTTCTAATCATTGAATTGTCGTACATTTTGTATTGCCATTATTGAGTTGATTGTTTATGTCTATTTTTCAGCATGAACCCTATTCTTGAGTATTCATTGAATTCTTAATGAGAATCTTTTAAGCAAAACATAATTGTTTAAACTGAGTTTTGAGGAAGTAATAAAGAGGAGTTTGAGAAAGAGTGTAAGGGAACTAAGTATTTCCCAAATGTTTTATTTTTTACATGAAGAAAAGGAGTACACTTTCTTTTAGAAAAGTTAAAAGAGTTTTCAGAAAGATTGAATACATAGTAGTTACCTCTTAAAGAGGCCCCTTTTGAGTAATTATCTCAACCCAGAATGCATTTTTACATTGAGCAAAGAGAAACCTTATTTTCTAAATGAGCAATGAGTTTCAGAGATATTTCAGAGCACTTACCTCTTTTTAGAGGATAGTTTGAACAATTATATCAAGCCAGAGAAAGAATATGTTTTTATACATTTGAGCAAATAGTATATAATATTGAGAGTACTATTGAACACCGATATGGGAGAGAGTTCAGACAACTCACAGCCCCCATAAACCATGTCTTGCCAACATGGGTACATGATCATACTTTTTAGATGAATCCTTAGTGCCTTCGGGCAAAGCTTAGTGAATCCACTTAATTGAGCGGTTCTATATCCTGACACGATATATGACAGTTCTGACAGCGTGGACAAGACGATGTATCATCACGTAGCTCATAGTGATGGTTGTCGGTTGAGAATCTCTCAGTAGAGTTAAAGTGTAGTTTAAATATATCACTTATTATGTTGAAGTTCAGAGATGAGAGTATTTTGTAGAGTTAAGTGATTTCATTCCTTTAATTCTTTACATTCAATTGAGTTTATGCTATATCTATTGCAGTCCTTTCATTCATTTATTTTGTCTCGGCTATATGACATACTTGTGCATTTAATGTACTGATGTCATTCAACCTGCATCTTTTATGATGCAGATACAGGTGTTCAGGATCATCAATAGGCATTTCGTTGAGATCACTTTGCGCTTCAGATTTGGTGTGCCTCCTTGCTTTCCGGAGGATTTCATATTTATTTTCCTATTCTTGTTGAGTTGTCGTGGGTCTTGTCCCGATATCTATCCTAGTATTAGAGGCTTCATAGATAGTTAGAGTTGAGGAGTTTCTCAATATTTCTCTTTTATTTTGAGATGTTTTGCAAACTGTTTTATTTATAACATTGAGTACTTCCAGTCTTTGAGTTAAGTCTATTTGAGATATATGAGTTAAGCTCTACATATAAAGCTTCTTTCTGTTTGAGTGAGTCTTCTGCTAAATAGTTAGAGAAGCTAAGGGTTAGCTTGGGGATTAGAAATGGTTCTCGAGTGTCGGTCACGTTCAGGGTGTAGGCTCGGAGCGTGACACTCGGGACCTCTCAAAAATCAACCAAGACCTCACCTAGGACCAGTGGCGTACGCAAGATTTTTTGTAAGTGGTGTCGATATTTAAAAATAAATAAATAATAAATAATTGATATAAAAATATTAAATTAATAAAAATTAATTAAAAATGTACTAATAAAATATAAATCAAGTAAACTACTACAACTCTCCTTGACGAGTTTTCATATTTTGAAATGTATTCATAATAGCTTCATTGGGGATAGTACTAAATATTTCTTTCTCTATATAAGGCACCAAACAACCACTCAAAAACTCATCATCCATTCGATTTCGTAAATCAATCTTAATCAACTTCATCACCGAGCAAGCTCTTTCAACTGTAGCAGTAGCCACCGGTAAAAGTAAAGCAAATTTAACTAGGCAAAATACAAGAGGATAAGTTTTGTGCTTCTTCATCTCTACGAGTATCTTGGAAAGATTAGAAAGTCCCTTAAGACCGAAGAACCTTTTGTCATGATCTCTAACATCAACAATGTAATTTTCAAGCTGAAAGCGAAGGTCAACTATAGAGTATTTATCAAAATCATCAGGGTATAACTCAGTCAATCTCAATAGCTTTTCCATCTCAAAGTTAGAAAAAGAATCAACTGGGTTCAAGCAATCTATTCCCAGAAGCAAATCAATTGTCACCTCATCAAAGCGATTATAGAGTTCTTGACGTTGCCAATCAATAATTTTATAAAATACTTCAACTCGATAGTGATGTAAAATAGTATACTCAATAATTCTACTACGTGATCTTCCACGGATAACATAAAACTCATCAAATTTAGGTATCAAAATATCATATTTGATACAAAACTTAGATACCTCATTCATAAGTGAATCCCAACTTTCATCTCGTAGTTGTTGCAATCGATTCTTTGCCACTCTAACGAGTAACATGGCATTGCAATGTCTTGCTCTTTCTTTTGAAAAGCAGCATTTAGATCATTTGTAATTGCTAAAACAATGCGCATGAAATGCAACATGAAGACAACATCAAATGTTAAACATTCTATAAGATATCCTTTTGCCTTACATTTCTCTTCAAAACGAGTATTAACAGCAATAGCATCAAGTACATCAATGATAGGACCAAACATGAGGATAAAATTGTTAAAAGATTTGTAATGAGATCCCCACCGAGTATCACCTGCTCTAGCAAGACCTAATTCTTGATTCAAGCCCTTACCAGTTTCAAGTTCACCTTTATGTAATGATTTTTCAATTTCTTTTGCTTGAGCTTCGCGAAGTTCATCTCTACGCTTGAAAGAAGCTCCCACCATATTTAGTATATCAAAAACCAATAATAAAAGTTCTTGCACTTCATCACATCTTCTAGAAATCGCAACAAGAGTTAATTGAAGTTGATGAGCAAAAAAATGAATAGAATGAGGACCTTTACTTTCTTGTTGCATCAATTTTTTTAGCCCATTTATATCACCTTGCATATTACTTGCTCCATCATAACATTGTCCACGTATATAAGACTGACTTAAAGAATGTTGAGTAAGTAAACCAATAATTCCATTCTTTAAAGACAAAGCAGTAGTATCACGAACATGAACAATACCAAGAAATCGTTTCATCACACTTCCCCTTCTATCAACATATCGTAAGACAATAGCCATTTGCTCCTTACATGAAATATCACGAGATTCATCAACTAAGATGAAAAAGTGATCATCATTTAAATTCTCAATTATACACTTAATTGTTTCAATCTTACATGCATTGATAATATCTTTTTGAATATGTGGAGAAGTTAGTTGATTATTCTTTGGAGCTTTTTTAAATGCATTGTCAATATTATCACATAGCTTCGCATACCAAGTAAGGATCTCAATATAATTACCTCTATTAGAAGAGGATACATCTTCACGATGGCCCCGAAATGAAAATCCTTGCTTCAAAAGATATCTTATCACATTAATTGCATCTTCCAAACGAGTACGATATTCTAACTTTTCCTGATAAGATTTTTTAGCAAATGCACTTTGAATGGATTGCTTTTGTCTCAATAAATCTTCACAATTTCGTCTTGATTGATTATGAACACTGTTTGGCTTACCAATATGCACATCAAGATTGTGATTCTTATTCCAACTTGTAAACCCTATGGTTGAAAATACATCGCCTCCTCCTTGATTAATGCTTTCATCTTGAAACAAATAACAATAGAGACAAAATGCTGCATCTTTTGTTACACTATACTCCATCCAATCATACTCATGAAACCATTCAGCATTAAAATGACGTAAGTCACCATAAAAATCCTACTGAGGAAATTGATGATTTTTTGGTTGAAAAGGACCATTTTGAAGATACATTCTTCTTACTGCATCACGCTCATTCGGATGATACTTTCAAATTGGTAACCTTTCTCCGGGTCAAATTTTAAGGAAGTTAAATCAACTCTTTCACTTTGTCGACCTTGTTCCTCATTACCGTTTTCTTCTTCTAAGTTAACAGAATTTTGAGGTGTTGAACTTGATTTTGAAAGATTGCAAGATACTTTAGAATAATATCTCTCCATTGAATTGGTCTGAATTACAAATTTAAATAAATTAGATAACTCTAAACAATTTCAAGAAATTAAATCTATAAAAGTTGATATTTCAAGAAATTTCAATGAAAACTAAAAAGATGGGAGATAAAAAGAAAAGAGAACTTACAATTAAAGAAAAAACGACAGTAGCATCAAGCTATCAACGCAGACCGCAACGACACTTAAATTTGAAGGTTTCTTTTCAACTTAAATTTTACTTTATAACTTATTATTGTATCCAATTCTGATTTGAATAAGTAATAAAATTTCTATAGTGGGTTATATGTAGTATTCTAGTTTAACTAGGTTGTTTTAGCCTAATTTGAGTAGGAATATGGAGGTTGGAGGTTGGAATCCTTCTTAAACTTTTCTCTTTTTCTCTGAAAAAACGCTCAAAAATTAAAAGCAAAAAAAGCACCTAATGAGATTCGAACTCGGGTGTGTTGAATGACATGACAACTTCGTTCGCGGCGTGAACCAACGAGCCAAGGCGCTTCCTTGTTCAAGGAGTGTTATTTATAATATTTACAGTTTTGTTTTTATTTTTTCAGATATATATATATATATATATATAACTACTAAAAAAATTCAACGAAGCCGTGTCGGGTGACCCCCCTTGATATAAGGTGGGTCCGCCCCTGCCTAGGACTAAAATCATCCCCCGAATCCAACGGAACACTCGAAATTTCGATCCAAGCATCTGAACCCCAAATGTTGACCAAAGTCAAGTAAAAGGCTAAATTTCCAAAATTTCATAACTTAGGACCTCAAATTCTCAAAAAGACTCTGAATCTGAAACCGAAAACTCTCACCGACCATATCCCATATTCAAGAATTAATGAAATCGACGAAATTCCATTCCAACACTCGAAACTCCAAAAGACTTCAAAATCACTTTTAAGTAATTCAGCCTTTCAAAATCACAAACTAACTCAAGTTCTCAATTTATTACTCAAATTTCGAAAGCGAATTTTCAAAACTTAAACATAAAAGACTCGGGGTCACGATTGGGAGGGGCAAAAAGGTAAATTCATGAAACTTTCCAAAAATAATCGATCGGGTCATTACATATTTTTGATTTTGGTACATGGAGCAGTGGTTCAAATCTTTTAAGATACCAATAATTTCGTCAGAACTTTAAAGTACCTGCACTACCGGAAAGTTCAAATCTATTATAAGATAATCTCAAATATGCATGATAAATGAGAAATATTAGAAACTAGTGGGAGATTGTTGGATAATTTGTAATAAATAGAGTCTTGAATTGAACAAACAAATCTGTTCATAAAAGAATATGACTATTATGAAGTCATATGTACATGAAAAAATATGACTATTATGAAAAGTCATATGTTCATGAAAGAACAAGACTATATTATGAAAAGTCAATTATTAAGTTCTATAAATATAAAGACTCTCTAGAAGTGGCCAATAGAAAAATCTGCAAGTAAATTCAAAGGCTTTGTTGTATCCAGAAGGAATTTGTTTGAAGTTACCCCAATATGTATATAAGCAATATCTCTTTAAAGAAAATGATTCTTCATGCCTCAAAGTTATCTTCTTCTTCAATTTATACTTCCTATTATTTTTCTAACAGTAATCGATATTGGCTAAAATGTTTTAACAACATTGACCAATCAAATCTCAGGAAACTACACTTAAATGACCACCAAAGAAAGGATGTGGTGCAATCAGAAGTATACTATTTGAACCCTAAATATAAAAAAATTCTTGGTATGGAGTGCTTCCTCTGAATGGGACCCTACGCAGCGCAAATCAGAATAGTCGGGATTCAATACGAATACCGAACACCGAATGGAAAACCAAAAAAGAAAAGGTTTAAAGTCAACTTGTTAGATTTCAAAACTTATCATGCAGAGGTCAAAAGTTCAAGTGTAATCACCCATCAAATCTTCAGCGTGCCGATTGAGAACATTGTGGCAGTGGCCATATCTGACAACTGGTATATAAAATTCTGTTGTTGGAAAATCAAAATTGATCTTTTACAAGAGCAAAAGAGAAGATATCAATCAATTAATTAATCATGCCTCACTCCAAAACAGGAAGTGATGGCATAATATGACACCTTACCATCCATTCATACCATATTGTGCAATGCAAAATGATGCTTTCAAGTGGAATACAAACTGATATTGCGCATTTCCTTATTATTAGAAGTCAAACATCATGCGCAAATCCAATTCAAGGACAATTCCTTTTATTGGGTTTATGTGCATTGTTGGGACATACATGTACATAAATAAGATGTAATTTGTTTCGATGATGATTGGCACAAAGAACTTTAGGCTGACTAACTGGTGGCAGACATCCAGTGGAGGCTGCATTCTACCCAAGCCATCATCACTCTTCAGTAATGGTCTATCATTAGACGTTCCCGTGGGGAACATTAGTTGCCCCCTCTCCTTGATCCAAAGGCATATATTGTGCCATGATGGCACGAATCTCTGAGTCCATGTATCTCTGCACATACAAGGTTCCAGGATTTAATGAAAAGGTGAAAGCAACATTGAACAAGAAAACACGCTAGTGGATATCATGCTAATTCCAAGAAAGGAAAAAACTGCTTGAACAGAAAAGATGAATCTGTCCCAAAGATGGTGATCGGGGAGAAATACGACATAAGAAAGAAACCTTTAAACACCTCTCTGAGAATCAAAGAAAGAAACCCCACTCCAAAAACTTGATATTTACTCAAAAAGTTCTTTCTTGCTTTTATTATGTGGTGGGATTTGGAGGCACATCTCATTCTGGGGATATTTTCACTAGACTTGAGTGAAAGATTATAACTGGGATTTGTGGTAGAACAAAAGGAATTTGCTGGCCTTCCCATCAACCATGTATATTTAAGGATCGAACGACTTCAACAGGTAACTCAAATGCAAAATCCTAGAAGATTTGTCTTGTCTAAGTATTTATAAATTCCCAAATCACTTTCTAACATCATTAGTTCTGAAGATCATACGTTAATTACTATGGAAAAACTGGTTAATTAGCACCAGCATAACATTTCAAATGCTTTTACTTCTGTGTTTTCAACAGGTAACAGTTGTCTGTCTTTGATGAAATTAAGAACATTGTACAATGACATACCCGGATTCTATACTTGTACACAGCATATGCCGAAACCCCTGCAACAGCCAAACCCAAGATGATAGTCCAAACAAGGCCCCAGCTGAACTCTGACTTGGCATCTTTGCCTGCAATTTCTCCAACAAACTTAGTCGCAGAAGATATCGACAGACATGCAACTTTGGAAAAAAGTAGATCAAATTCTTCGGTATGCAGTTGGCAAAATTCTATTACATTTAAATAAGCTAAATCATGCTAATATCAGAAACATCACATATAAAAACTAACCTATTTTAAAGAAACATCATATTATGAAACTTAACTACCTTCACCAAAGCCAAGTATATAAGAAACCCTATGTCTACCATTACAAGTATATTTTCATTACATTGATCATTACATTGACAGCTTCTAAACTTACTTATACACGTGTCATGTTCATGCATGTACAACAAATTGGCGTTGCAACTGCAATCATAACTACCCCAAGTGTTCTTGCATTTGCACTCAGCACACTGGCAAGCCAACTTCTCCTTGCATTCATCAATATCTGAAGAAGGGCCAAAATTGAAATGAACTTTAAGAATAACAAGATAATTGTTCAACAGAAGTGCTATAAAACAGAGAGCAAAACTACTCAAACTCCACCTCGATCACTTATATTGATTAATATGTTCCTATGCCAGGAAGCTAAGTTGTGTGGACTCTTCACTTTTGATACTGCACCAGTGTCAGATTCTCCAACAATACATTACTTTTGGAGAATCTCTTTAGGAATCCAACACGCACCCGCTGACATTTTGGTGAAGAGTCCGAGCAACATAGACAGGAAGTTGAAAGATTTGGTCTCTTAGAAAGAAAAAGGTGCAAATATTTTTGGGGCAATTAAACAGACACAGACAAAATCCAAAGAAATAAAGAATTAAACGCTGAAATGTTTCCAGGAACAATATATGTCGACAGATTGATACATAATGAACAATTCTACATACCCTCACAACTGTTAACTCCATCCCCTTTGAATCCTGGTGGACATTTGCAACCCTTTGTGTGATCGTCCTGACAAGACAAGGATATGACAAATAATGCCTCTGTATACAGAAAGTCATTTGAGATAAATGCCTAATGAACCCAAGAAAAAAAAACATCTTTAACTTTGGAGCACTGCTCAAGTAAAAAACAAAAAAGAAAGGAAAGGGTTAGGGCATCCCACAAAAGAATGAGAGCTGCTATGGAGGACAGTTCAAAAGGTAACACTAATCGTGCTTTAATAAAAAACTCTTACAATGCAAGCAGAATATGCCCTGCCATTTTGGGTTCCCTTCCAACAGCCTCCATTGTTTATTTCACACCGCAATGCTCCAGATGCTGTCAAACCATGTCAAACCACAAGCTCAAAAGATTAGTCTATAAAGACAACATGCATGCATCACAACAACACCAATTTGTGTGTGAGAAAAAAAGATGACAATTAGTGGATGAAAAGCTTACCTTCACAGTGAGTATAACCATCACCAACAAATTTTACTCCCTGAACTACTGGGCATTCACATACTCTACCACGGAAAGTATCCTGCATCACAATTTTGTACATGGATTGGAAATTGAACTAGAAGCAAATAAATCTGGAACTTCACAAAATGAGGCTTATCGTATAAACAGTCTTTAGACAAATAACTCTACCTGGCATGCTGTAATGTTAGCAGTCTTGTCCTGCCAGCACCCACCATTTGATTCTAAGCATTCATTTGTTTCTATTTCTGCAAAACAAGTATTAAAATCAACTTTTGAATCACCTTGTTGGAAGAACGCATAAACTACAGACTAGCTGGTCCTTAAGACCTGTTCTTTATTTTTTTTTATCAGGTAATCTGAGTTTTATGTAGCAAAGTAGCTAATGTAGTTTTTGTCTCATCAGGTTAAAAGTAGAAATATGTCGGGTAGGCAAGCACATCTGCAAGAATTTATACCGGCAATGTTTCTCATATATTATAATTTCACTAGTATTTATACCGGCAATGTTTCTCATATATTATAATTTCACTAGTCTTTGCAACCAAGAAAACGATTCAACACCATTGGAGATTAAAAAGAACCGAGGAAGATTCCACCAGTAAGAGATATCTCTTTCGGACTTCTGTCCCATCTTAAAGAAAAGTCACAAACAGCAACAAGCTGATACCAAATAATTGCTAGCCTTCAAGACAGAGAAAAGATCAAGGAAAATGACCTTCAGTTAAACAAATTGCAGGCTCGGTTGTCTCCTCAAAACCTGAACAAATTGCCTTGAGGACTGCTCCCTTGTCCAGCTTACCTAAGATGAAGACAAATATGCCAAAATAAGAATCTTTCTATTTAAGTCAAAACACAATTTCCCTCTAAATCAAACAAGGTATACCTCTGTACTGTCTATTGTTTATAACGAGAGTTGGCAAGATAGTCACATCTCCACGAGAGCCCTTACCTATCTGGAAAGAAGCAATATGAAAAGTGAAAATTCAACTCAACATAGTCTCAAGAGGCAATATAGAAGATCTGTTCTATCACTTCTGTAGGACACACACCTGGGTGTCCTGTTCAGCCTTTAGAACAGGGTTGTCAGTATCTGCTTCAGGATCTCCAACACAATTTTCAATCTGTTTGACGTCAAAGCCTGCAGAGTCCATTAAAACAAAAAGGAAAATTCAAGACATCATTTCAAGTTCCTATAAAGAGCAAGGAATATTAATTAATGCAGAAGAACCACATAACAAGGAAAAAAAAATGTAAAGTCATCACAACATTGACCTTAGCCCAGAGAGAAAAAGTGGAGGGTGAACATGTGGCCCATTTTTGATACTTGAATGGTTAAGTAAAGGAATTAGTATTAAAAGTGCATAGAAAAACTATCACGTGCTATCGTGATCTCTTATTATCATACATAACTTTTCGGTATACTATTGTCAATTGAACTATTAATATGAAATCAAAAATAGCATGCAAGAAAGAACAATTATTCAACTGTGTATACTTTTTTTATTGCACTCAAAAAAATCCATCTAAGTTCAAGCAGGATAAAAAATATATGAGACCAAGTTCAACAAAACTAAGATCTGTTGATAGATTATAAACAGTGCACAATAATAATGATATTTTCTAGCTCTCACAGCTCATACAGAAGGATGGAAAGACAGAAACACCACCAGTAGCAATGAATGATCAGCACCACAACCTTAAAAGAGAGAGGAAATATGGATTGTGCTAAACTTATGGCTTCATCAACTCTAAATGTACAACAGTAAAGCAATGATGCATCAAGTGAAAAACACCAACAGAAATATGAAAGGAAAGAAACTCCGACCTACCAAGTGACTTGATTACTTGATCAGCACATTCTTTTGTGTATTTCTTCTCTTTCATTGGACACCGTATTGCAAAGTCAGTGACATAATCCCACCACAACCAGGGTTTTCCACTTTCATTTGCAACCTTAAAAAAGCAAGCTTGACGTAAATTTTGCAAAACAACATCCTTTCCATCATAACCTTTACTGAAGTCCTGCTCAGGGTCTGGAGCACAGTATCTTCCATGGTTGATGCACTGAGACTTGCATTGCTTGCTCAAAATAAACGCTTCCGGGCAATACCAAGTTATATAATGGGGACTAAACTGTGTATAACCTTTCTGCTCAAGTATCTGGGCAGCCCCCTTGAAGGTTTTGACAAACTTTCTCTGGCTTTCACACTTGGGGCCACACTCATCGTTACTATTGGTCCAAAATTCGTACTCCACTCGATCGTCAGGATGTGGAAGAGCCTCTCTCCAATCGAGGTTTATGTTAACCATTTCTCCTTTAGATAGTTCCTTCTTAATGCTATCCCCAAGTGATTTGCTAATTATAGCCGATGGAATAGTTATATCTTGCAAATAATCTGCCTTTGCATCCTCTTCCTCAGGGGTGTCCATGGTAATTAAAGGTTCAACACGGTCATCAGCAACAAGAATAGCACCTGCTCCAGCTTGCTGAGCATTCCAAGCCTTCAGTGTGAAAAAGCAATCTGCCAATACAGGAAAAACCATAGGCACCAACAAAGAACAAGAAAACACAAGTGAAATGTAAGAGGATAAATAGTATATACTCTTATATGTTTATGTAAGTGGATACATTGTGTAAATTTGTTTCAAGTTATAATAAGTTAACAAGCAAAACCATTCCAAATACAAAAAAACAGGCATAAATAATACTCCCCGATTGTTCAGTGCAAGAGCCAAACAAATACATGCTCACAGCTGCATTACACTATTTAGCTTCAAAAGACCTCTGATTTATGTTTCTCTGAGCACTAGTCTCCTTTTTCTCTTTTGGGGTTAGGCAATTTTTAGAAAAGAAAAAAAAGTAGAGGCAATTCTTCCCTAAAACAGGCAGCATAAATTTGTCCTGTTCTATTAACATCCAATTATGTAGGCAGAAATGTGATTTAAAAGGAAGTAGGAATGTCATCAAAAGTTTACCTCCTCTATCAACAAGAAGGAAAACAGGCATGCCACCAGGCTTAGATTTGTAGAAGATATCAAAATCTGAGAAATTCTTGCATGATTTTTGATTAGTTTTTGGGTACATAACATTACCAACCATGGTTCCTCCATACTGTGGTACCCCAAAGTTGCCAATTGCACACTCATACACCTCTTTGATTGAGTCTGGTGATGTTACTCTCAAGCTGTTCTTCTCCACCACAAATCTTCCCATACAACAACCACACAACACAAACCATATACACACTAAAAACCCTACCTTCATCTTCACTTCTTCCCTCAGATGGAGAAAAATAAAGATGACCCAGATCAGCTAAACCCCTAAAAACTGCAAATTTACATGAAAAATCAAATCTTGATGTCACCCAGATCAAAGCATTCAGGTGAATAATTAATTAATACTGTGAAAAAGCTCCAGTCTTTGAACAAGTAAAGGGAAGAAATTACAAAAGGGATGTAATGGTAATGACCAAAGCACTCTGAGACGTGTAAAATGTGCTAAACTGAGGAAAGCTACATGTATATAAATTTTTTTTTAATATATATAAGAAAATATCATCACAGACACAGATATTTGCTTTTGTCTATATTTAGAGTTTTCGCTTTCGCAGTAATTAACGTTTGGATGTGGATGAAAATAGTCGTTCAAGATTGGAGTCATAATTAGTTACGTCCACAAGAAATAAACCGTTATACTAAGATTATAATTATTGAATTTTTAATTTTTATTTTTTTTGAAATTTCTCATTTTATGTTTATATATCCAGGTTGAAGCTTCAACTAAATTCGAATATTACATTATAGGACCCATTTAGGGTGACACTCCCAACAATTTTTTTTTTTCTACGATCTTTGAATTAGATTGGAGTGAATATGTAGTAAAATATGTGTTAATAATTTTAGAGATATTATTTTCAATTTTACACGTGTTGTAAAAATATAGGAATAATTTTAAGGATGTCATTTTCAATTTAGCATCATACTACTTTTTCTTTTTAATTTGTGATATTAAGCTTGTTTATTTACAAGTAAGGTTTTGAGGATAATATAATCGAATTCGTCTGAAGCAACAAAATAAAAGAATAATGCTGAAAATGAAGAGGAAAAATTAAGCAATCACACACACACAAACACACACACACACATATATATATATAAGGTGATGTGACGCCTCTCTATGACCTCCATTTCTATTTGTTTTTTTTTCTCTTTTTTTTGGTTTTTTTCTTCATTTTTTCATTAAATAATTTGTTTATTAATTAAAAAATTCAATCATATTTACTATTCTAATTATATCTAATAAGTTACAAAATAACCTCCATCTATTTACATTCCCTAATTAAGTAACATGTCTCTTAAACTCCTTTCTAACTATTCTTATGATTTACACCATCTACAAATAACAATTATCTATAGATATGTTGAATGTTCATATTCATTTTCTCATTCTTTCTTTTTTATAAGAATAGTTTTTTTTTCTCTTTTTAATTTTTTTTTCATCTTTTTCATCATCATGTACTTAATAATGTCATCACATGGTCTTTATTTTGATAAAGATCATACATATATTCTTCAAAAAATCATCACATAGATTATAGATATATTTTTGCAAGATTCATCATATGGATGTTCACATTAGTTTGGTACAAGTTCATCAAAATGAAGAAGGAAGGTTAATTATCTTGAAAGATTTCATCAAGAGAGATAATCACATCAGTACAAGATTTTGAATGGTTTCCAAATATTTTGAATTCCTTTTGTTCAGAAAAAATTAAATTTGAACAAAAAATTAAATTATGAAACTCTCCTAACCAACTTAAGAAAGCTCAATTAGCATTTCTTTTACTCACTTAACTTTGAAGATGAAAAGTTATACGGTTTATTTTTGTGTATATCTATTTGTCAATTTTTAATTAATATTTCAAAATTGTTGTTGATTAAACGTTTCAAAGACACTTCATTCAATTCTAAGTGTCAACGATTGCTAGTCAGTATAAAACCCAACTAAATGAGTTGGGGTCGAATCCCACAGGGAGCGGTACGTGTTTAAGATTCAATAGGAAAGTGTGAACATAGTCAAATTAGTCATAGGAATAAAAATTATCGAATAAAAACATTATTCAAATCAGGGGGTGACACGAATGTCAAATGAGGGGTACTCAGACTTTTCCCATTAGGCTCAGACCCATAAGACCCATGCCACTAGGGTACTTAGACTTTTTCCGATTTGGCCAAAATTGGCCATTTGACGACTTAAGCCCTTAGGAATGACGTCAAACGCTCCATCATTGGGCAAAGCATATCATTTAGCACAAATATGGGTTACTCAGACTTTACCTGACTAGACCCAACAACAATTAAGCACAACCCAACAATTTAGATCAATTTTAAAGCACGAAATTTGGGAATCAGCAATTAAGCATTTTAGGCATGATATTGAAATTAAATCAGCACACAAACAAGGATTCAGAGAGGCCCAACACACATAATTAAAAACAATACAATTGCAAATGAGTATAACCGCTAAATGCGAGTTCGAGGTTCAGAAAACCAATCCTTAATGCCAAATATAAGAATTTGTAACACTAGGCGGCAAAGTGTCCAACTCCAAACACAAGATCAACAACCAAAAAGCAAGAAAATGTGGGAAAAGTAGGCAATATAGATTTCGGGTGTGATTATAGGAAGTAAAAAAGTGAGGGAATGTGAAAGAGTTTGAACTTTTAAACCTTTGGTTTTTTAAAAACCGTCTAGTTCTCTCCCTTTCAGCGACATTAATTTTCTTTGCCGAACCACTCGGCGACACGCCGAGTGGGTACTTTTCTCGCCGAGTTTTACAAGACCTCCAGTTAATGTGGGGGTCCAAACGGCGGACTAAGTCGGGATCGGCGACCTGTTCGGCGATCCGCCGACTAGTCCATGGCTCGCCGAGTTTTACAGACTCCAACTTCATAATTTCTTGAGTTCAACAACAGTTCAAGTCGGGCTCGCCGACCTCTTCGATGAGTCGTCGACTAGACATTTTCCTCGTCAACCTGCATATTTCAAACACATTCCACTTTTTTACCTGCACAATTAACACACGATTATTCTATGAACACAAAGAAAGCAATAAAACTTGGGTTGCCTCCCAAGAAGCGCCTTAGTTAACGTCGTGGCATGACGTAAGTCCTCATTCAAGCTTCATTTTTGGGGTTTGCCCTAGGACCACTAGGCAACCCCTTTTTTGTCTCGAGTAGAGATGAGATAACATATGACCCATTTGGGTCTCTAGTAGCTGAATCGACACAGAATGAGAGGCAGTCATCTGATTTAGCATCGAGACATTCTCTTTTATCTCTTTCAATACTCTATCGTGTTCTTTGACTTTGTGATGAATGAGTAAGAGCACCTCTTCTATCTGCCCATCCTCATACTCCTTAGGTATTCTACGCTCGTGAGGGGGAATGTACCTATCATTTTTCTTATACATTACTTTTAGTTTCATAATCTTTTTGGCCAAGAGATCCAGTTGATTCAACAATGTGGCCAATTCTTGGTCCTTCTTTGTCTCCTTGTTGGTCTTGGTCATGTGATCAAGGAGTTGGGTTGCTGTTGCTATTGCATAGGGTAGTCGTGTGAGACCACTTGGAGAAATTTGGTCATCCACTCCTCTGTTCTCAGGACCAAGACCTCTATAGTAGCAGTCCAGTAACATTTTATCTGAGATTTCATGAGTTGGACATTGTAGCATTATTGTATTAAATCTCAGCCACAACTCATGAATTGACTCACTCTCCAATTGCCTGAAATTTAGGATGTTATCCCTAAGAATCATAATTTTTGAAAGAGGGTGGTCCACGTGGTTAGCGTTGCTACAAGACATGCTCCTTTCTTCTGTTCTAAACAAGCAACATACAAACCAAAACTAAAAATAAGTGGATTCAACTATAACACAAAATTCAACTTCACCAAAAGAATCTTAACCAACACCACTCCCCGGCAACGACGTCGTTTTGATTAAACGTTTCAAAGACACTTCATCCAATTCTAAGTGTCAACAATCGCTAGTCAGTATAAAACCCAACTAAATGAGTTGGGGTCGAATTCCTCAGGGAGCGATACGTGTTTAAAATTCAGTAGGAAAGTGAGAACATGGTCAAATCAGTCATAGGAATAGAAATTATCGAATAAAAATATTATTCAAATCAGGGGGTGACACGAATGTCAAATGGGGGGTTTTGGTTTGAAATTATCAACTACAACAATAGCAAACAATACGAAATAACAATAGTGAGACGGGTTCTTGGGATGTGATTCGATTATAGGCAAATATAGACAAATGGATAATTGCAACTATTAGAAAATAGGTAGATATTAGTGAGTAAGCTAGACTATAGAAGTGGTTAGCTTTCTCTCGAACAATTTACCCCGAATCAAGTCGATTTCTCTCGAACATCGACAAACATGCAAAATAAGAACAACCCACACCTTAGTCCATTCACTCTCTCGAGCTGATGTGTGGAATTGGGTTTAGGATTCATTCTCTCGAGCTGAACCCATGACAACCCAATACCCAGAGACAATCAATCAATAATCTTAGTTTTAAAACCTCTCTCTCGAGCAAGCCAAAAACATAAGGGTAGAACTACATTTGCAACTACAATTCTTAAATTAAACCACAATTAATGATTGAGCTCACTTCTAAACAATATTTAAACTAACAATTAGCAATATCCATAAACTAAATCAGCCCATAATCACATAATCACAACCCAAGAATTGGGGTTTTATCTAGACATTATAAAAAGATAAAAATTGTTACCAAATTGAGTTTCCATCAACTAGGTAAGATTGTTTTCGTCGTTACAATGGTCTAAGTTGAAGAATCTCAAAGACCCACTTCCAATTTCTCAAAACTGAAAAACTTCAATTCTTTAAAACTAAGGAAAAGTAAAGAAAACTTGTGTCTCAGTTCAAAACTTAATAATAGACTAAAATTATGATTTCAGATACTATTCAGAATGAATAATGATACTAAACTAAATGTTCAAAGATGTATTTATAATCGCCAAAAATGTGTTGCGAAGAGCCACTCGGCGTAGTAAGTCAGGCTAGTTGAACCACTCGACGATCCGCCCTTTGGTCATTTCCATCGCCTTTCTACCTTGGCCTTCAGCATCCTCAAGGTTTGTAACTTTGGGCGATTCAACACTGCATCGCGGAACCACTCGGCGATCCATTGACTGCTCCTTTCTCTCGTCTACTTGGTTCTTTCCTTCAGGGCTTGGCACACTGGAACTTGAGGCGGTCAAGTAGCTGTTCGACGACTCGCCAAGTGGACTCGGCGATCACCAGACTTGCTTTTCTTCATTCTTTCAGCTCACTTCAGTCCTTTTTGCAAATTAGTGTCCTTGCTTTGTTCATCAATCCATATACCTGGAAATCAAGGGTTTTACATCAGTTGTTGACACAAAATAAACATTTGAGGACACTAAGTCATTGTAAATAAAGCCCTAAATGAGTCCAAATCTCGGACTTATCAGTTGTCGCGGTTGAAAGATATTATATTACCCATGATACGTTTATCATGGCTATTGCATATTGTTGCCTCTAAAAATACATGATATGATTTATCATATTAAAAAACAGTCACAACATAAATAAGTAAATAATAAATTATATTTTTAGTATTTTTAAAACTTTTAATCAATAAACAAATTATATAATGAAAAGAATAAAGAAAAAATTCTCAGTTTCATATTATAAAAGCTTAAAAGTCAACTTATTGTTTCCTCTTAATCACATTAATTATATTAAAATTTTTAAAAATTACTATTTCTTTAACTTCCCTTAATTATTGTAAAGAAATACTTTAAATTCCCTCATTTATGTATATATATTATAATAAAAAATATTTTATAGTTCTACTATGATAAATGTGCATATGTGATTAGTGTATACAACTTATAACTATTTAAAGCAAAAATAATTTATCTTAAAATTTCAATATTAAGAAGAATTATCTTTTGAATAGTTATTATCATATATATATATATATATATATATATTTGTGATGACTACAATAATAATTATCTTAACGTTATAAAACTCTTCCACTGCTCTACATGTGTTAGGGACAAATATTGATTCAACTCTTGATATACCTTTCTATAACTTGATACTTTATGTATTCTCAAAAATTTAATATTTTTCACTCTATGATAATCATTATATAATCGAAAACATAAGTAACACATCAAATAACTAATAACATTATGACTTCTTATAATATACATTTTATTTTTAATGTTATGTTTTTCAATTCTTTTATTTTCTATTGCAAAATATGATTTTCGATGTAATATTATATAATTAACTTAAATCTTTTTTCTTGAGATGTTTTTTTCAAAAGATATTATATATAAATGAAAGTTGAAATATGTGATCCTTTAATATTAATAAATCATATACAATGCATACACATTATATTCATCTCAATACAAAAAATTAAATATCAAAGAAAGCCAAACAAAAAGAAGAAGATCTCACTAACTTTTTAATTTCATGTATAACTATGTTGAATCATAGTTCAAGTATTTTTCTTATTTTTATGCATCACAAATATATTTTAAATTATTTTTATTAAGTGGTTTATACATGAATAAAGTCATGTAATTTATAATGAATTAAATTTAATGTTACTTTGATTGAACTAATATTATTGTTATAAAATTCATTGAATTTAATAAGAAACTATGATAATCAATTTACCAAAAATTTTCAGATTAACATTTTTCTACTTCTTTTTATCGATAATATTAAGCGAAAATTACAGTTTGAAAATATCTCTCTAGCAATTTTTTGAACAAACAACAACAAGGTCGTGACTCGATTTGTAGTTTTTTTTTTCTTATACACTATTTTAAAGAGAAATACTCAATTAAGAATATCAATTATTTAAAAAATATATTTAATTTCGTGCGAAGCGCGGATGTGTACACTATTTATTATATAAAGATTGATATAGCCTGAGTTAACTAGAGCTTGATGATTCGTAAACAAGGATTGTAGCCGATACAGACTAGTTGACCAAAGCTGAAATAACATTTAGATTCTTTTACTAGTAAATTATTTTGTTTAATTTGTCATTAGTTGAAAAAAAAAAAAATTTAAAATGCTGGACAAGATTCAAGAAGAATAAAAAAGTGAAAGAGAGAGGAAGTTGGGGGACGGGGGAGTGTAGATAGTAGAGGATTAATCTTTTTTTTAAAAATTCACTATAGAATAAAAAATTAGGGCAATCATATGAGCTCATGCATCAAGTATTACAATGTGGAGACTATGGAAATTCAAAATTCCGGTGGATGATAGAGTGAGGAGATGGGGATTGGAAGGTCCATCTAAATGTTGGTGTTGTGATTAGGCCTGCACAAGAAACACTATCACATGTGTTTCTAAGATCCTTTGCTGCTAACAGGACTTGGTCCTATTTCTATTCTTTTGCAGGTTATAGCACGGAAGGACTTAACTTGAGAGAAGTTATACTGTTGTGGTGGGGAGCAGAAGTTAAAAACGCTATGAGACCATACTATAGAGCTTTGCCCAGCTTTATCATTTGGGAGCTGTGGAGAAGAAGGAATAAAATGAAGCATGAGGAAAAAAGGATTTCAGTGGCAAGAATTATACACAATGTCACCAGATGCTTATTCGTGATGTTGCAGTTAAGAAAGCCAAATATGACAAGATCCAGTGACTGGCCAGGAATGATAAGAGAAATGGAAACATACTGTCCTAAAATGAAAGTCAAGAAGGTACTATGGGAATTTCCACCAGAAGGATGGGTAAAATACAACACAGATGGGGAAACCCAGGTCTGAGCTCCTATGCTTTCTGTTTAAGAGATGACAGAGGAGACATTCACTATGCAGAAGGAGCTACTTTGGAGAACACTACTAACACAGTTGCGGAAACTAAAACGATTCTAGAAGCATGTAACCATAGCAAGAAGTCACAGTATAACAACATAATCATTCAGACGGACTCATTGCTATTGTGCAAGGTACTAGAAGGTACATGGGTTGTTCCGTGGTTAATTTCAGATATGGTGAATGGAATGAAATCAAATCATGCATGCAGGGTAAACATCATGTTTTTCAGCATATAATGAGAGAGGGAAACAAGCTAGCAGACTATCTAGCTAATAAAGCCATTGATCATGGAAATTTCAAATATACAAACTTTAATAGCATGGAAGTGCAGGGAAGAAAGATCATCAACAGTGATAAACTAAAATGCCCATACTTAAGAGTTTCACCAATAAAGGGATAAGGGGACAGGGAAACCTCAGCTTATTGATGATCCACAACAGAAGGAACCGAAGACTACTGTTCATCCAAAGAGGGAACATCATCCTAGGGGAAAGTGGAAGAAACGAAGGAAGAAAGACAAGGAGAATGATGCGGATTTCTGATTTAGGAAACCTACCTAGTTTTTTTTTTACTGAACTAAGTTGGGTTTGGACTTTAGGAAAAGAGGATTAGAGTTTATTTGTTTTCGTTATTTGCAGTTGGGCTTGTGATGGGATTGGGCTTTGCCCGATGAGGTGTATGGTGGTGTAATTTTCTCTTTCTAGTTCATTAATAAAATACCACATTTAATTTAAAAAAAAATCAAATTATATTAATGGAGAAGGGCCTAAAATGTCCTTAAACTATGAGATTTGGTATACATTTACCCTTCATCCTCATTATGCGTGTGAGCCGTTAGAAATAAGGGTATTCTTGAGCCAATAGGTTGACATTAGGGGTATTTGGGGCCGAAAGGTGGATGGAGGATAGTTTTGTACCAATTCAAATAGTTGAGGGACATTTTAGGCCTTTCTCTGAATATTAAATAGCAAATCATCATATTAGTACACGATTGAATATCTATTCTTTGTATTAATTCCATGTTGGAGGAATTCATGATTTTTTTTTGTTTTTTTCATTTTCCAATTGGAAAAATGAATGGTTATGTTTGCACTTCACAAAAAGAATATATATATATATACACACACACACACTAGTTTTTTGACTTGTGCGTTGCACGTAATTATCAGTTCATAAAATTTAAGCAAAGATTTGAATAATAAGATTTGATAATTAGCTAATTTTTATTATTTATTTAATAGCTAATTTTTATGAGATAAATCGTGACAATTCTTTAACTCTTGAAAAGTTAAATAACTTTTGAAAAAGATATTCAGAAGCATATATCTGTATCACAAGAGAAAATAGTTAAAAAAAAAGAAATGAATTTAGACTACATCATGTTAACTTCATATATTGGAACATTATATACTGATGTATATACTAAGCAAAAAAATAATTATTATATCATCAAAATTAGTATATCACGATTTATCTCATAAAAATGAGCTATTAAGAAATGATAAATTAGTAAAATAAAAGGGCAATATTTACATAGTAATAACTATTTTGAAGTAAACTTCCTGACAATATAAATCACATAAGTAGCATGATAAATAAAGTCATTCTTTTTTATTGATCATAAAAATAAATCATGACAATTCTCTAACTCTTGAAAATTTTAATAATTTTAGAAAAAGATATTCAGAATATATATCTACATCACAAGAAAAATTGTTAACAAAAACAAATGAATTTAGACTATAATAACAATTAAACTAATACAATCTCCAACTGGTGTTATTACAAGTCATATGAACTTTCTTCGTCGAAAATACTGAAATATTAAGAAATAGTAAATCAGTAAAACAAAAGGGCAATGTTTATATATTAATAACTATTTTGAAGAAATTTTCCTAACAATCTAAATCACATGAGTAACATTGATAAATAAAGTCCTTCTTTTGTCTTGGGCATCAAAAAACAAATCATGACAATTCTCTAACTCTTGAGAAGTTTAATAATTTTGGAAAAAGATATTCAGAAGTATATATCTACATCACAAGAGAAATTGTTACCAAAAACAAATAAATTTAGACTACAATAAAAATAAACTAATACAAACTTCAGTTGGCGTTATTACAAGTCACATATAAATTGTTTTTCGTCGAAAAATACTTATATATTAGGAAATAGTAAATCAGTAAAACAAAAGGGCAATGTTTATATAGTAATAATTATTTTGAAGTAAACTTCTTGACAATCTAAATCACATAAGTAACATTGATAAATAAAGTCATTCTTTTATCTTGATCATCAAAATAACAAATTGTGACAATTCTCCAACTCTTGAGAAGTTTAATAATTTTTTAAAAAAGATATTCAGAAGCATATATCTACATCATAAGAGAAATTGTTAAAAAAAAGAAATGAATTTATACTACATCATGTTAACTTCATATATTGGAAAATTACATACTAATGTATATACTAAGCAAAAAAATAATTATTATATCATCAAAATTATTTTCCTCAAGTACTGGAGGTTAAGGAATATATCCTCTTAGGATAGAACAATTTACTTCATCAGAATAGTGGTACCTCATATTCTACTGAACTTCGAACTCATGCAACGATAATAAATCACACGAAAATTTTAAAATAAAAGAAGCAGAAGAAGAGTAGAAGATTAAAAAAAGTTGTGGTTGAAAAATGAGAGGAAACCCCTCTATTTATATCAACAAAGGGTAGTATGAACAAGTGTATTTTATGTCTTATCTTAAAATTCATGACCTTTCCGAGAAGTCATATTCCTTTGGAAAAGTCACAACTTATTGAAAAAGTTACAACTTTTTGAAAAAGTCACAACTCATCGAAAACTCACAACCCTTTAGAAAATTAGTAAAACAAAAATTAGTAAATAACTATTTTGAAGCAAACTTCCTGACAATATAAATCATATAAGTAGCATTGATAAATAAAGTCATTCTTTTTTATTGAGCAAAAAAAAAATCATGACAGTTCTCTAACTCTTGAAAAGTGTAATAATTTTGGAAAAAGATTCAGAAACATGTATCTACATCACAATACAAATTAAAATAATACAAACTTCAATTGGCATTATTACAAGTCATATGAACTTTCTTCGTCGAAAATATTGAAATATTAAGAAATAGTAAATCAGTAAAACAAAAGGGCAATGTTTATATAGTAATAACTATTTTGAAGCAAACTTCCTAACAATCTAAATCACATGAGTAACATTGATAAATAAAATCCTTCTTTTGTCTTGGGCATCAAAAAACAAATCATGACAATTCTCTAACTCTTGATAAGTTTAATAATTTGGAAAAAGATATTCAGAAGCGTATATCTACATCACAAGAGAAATTGTTAACAAAAGCAAATGAATTTAGACTACAACAAAAATTAAACTAATACAAACTTCAACTGGCGTTATTACAAGTCATATAAACTTTTCTTCGTCGAAAAATACTTAAATATTAAGAAATATTAAATCAGTAAAACAAAAGGGCAATGTTTATATAGTAAGAACTATTTTGAAGCAAACTTCTTGACAATCTTAATCACATAAGTAATATTGATAAATTAAGTCATTCTTTTATCTTGAGCATCAAAATAACAAATCGTGACAATTCTCCAACACTTGAGAAGTTTAGTAATTTTTTAAAAAGATATTCAGAAGCATATAACTACAGCACAAGAGAAATTGTTAAAAAAAAAGAAATGAATTTAGACTAATCATGTTAACTTCATATATTGGAGCATTACATACTAATGTATATACTAAGCAAAAAAATAATTGTTATATCATCAGAATTATTATATCAGAATTTATCTCATAAAAATTAGCTATTAAGAAATGATAAAAATTAAGAAATAGTAAATTAGTAAAACAAAAGGGTAATTTTTAAAAATAAAAGAAGCAGAAGATTAAAAAAAGTAGTAGTTGAAAAATGAGAGGAAACTCCTCTATTTATAGTCAACAAAGGGTAGTATGAACAAGTGTATTTTGTGTCTTATCTTAAAAGTCATGACCTTTCCGAGAAGTCATATCCCTTTGGAAAAGTCACAACTTATTGAAAAAGTTACAACTCTTTGAAAAAGTCACAACTCATCGAAAACTCACAACCCTTTGAAAAAAGTCACAACTTATCAGAAAAGTCACAACTCATCAAAAATGTCACAACCTAAGTTAGGGATATTATAGTAATTTAACATTCAAGTTAGGAGTTCATGCTTTTAAGGTAATATAGAATATAGATATAGATATAGATATAGATATATATATATATATATATAATATATATATATATATATATATATATATATATATATATATATATATATAAAACTCCCACTAATTATATTAATTATAGGTTTTACTCCCATCTCTCATCCATGATCTCAAATGGATTAATGTCATACTAGTGAAATTGTATGTGCTTCGCGCGGCTATAAGAAATATTTATTGGACAATAAGATCTAATATTTATATTCATGTTAGTAGCAAATATATAGACAATATTGATATTCTCTTCATCTGTAATATGATACATTTTTTCATCTTTTTAAGCATATAAAATAGATTTTTTTTGCATCTTTTAAGTGCAAACTATTCATATGTATATAGTAGAATAAAATATTTACCATGGTGAAGTAAATGAAATAAGAGATCATATTTTGAAATAAAAATATATTGTATTACATATTTTTTATGATCCTCTATACAAATTCTGATTTCCTAAAATAAACTTTTGAAGTTCTTCCTTGTGTCTTTATTATTAAATTTATTTATTATAATTTTTTAAACATTAATTAAATATTTATAAAAATTATGAAAAAGAAACATGAAAAAGTTATAATAATATTTAAAAGTAGAGGTTACAAGTAAGTAGAAGAGACATGAGTTATGAATTTTATTAGACATTAATTGCATTAATAATCATGTATTAATTTTATTTGTAAAAATAAATAAATAAATGTGAAATAAGTGTCACGACCCAACCCAACCCACCGGATCATGCGGGCACCCACTCTAACACCTAAGTAGGAGAACCTTCATATCCCAATAGTAAAAACATGCGGATATTTAAAGAAAATAGAAATACATATAATACTTAAGATTTTATAAAGAGAAAAGACATAAAGTGACACCTGAAGTTGTCTCGAATTTTCAAAAAGACACCGTAACTATGCAAGTGTCCTATTACCCCACAAAAGTATTAAATATCTTTGTAAATAGATCAATTTTCTCCCTATGTTTGTGAACACGCTGATGACAACGCGTGAATGTATCACTTTACTTCCAAAAACCAATTAAAAAGCGACACATTTTAGTTATTTTGTCCATTAATTAATTAATTCATTTTTAAATGCACCATCTTCCCCAAAATTTCAAGAGAGCCTTTGGTTGAAGGTTTTAATAGAAAAAACTAACACTCTCCCTCTGGTGAAATCGGCTAAAAAAGATAAGAATTCGATTTAATTTTCAATCCAAAAAATTAATTAGAAGCCATTTGATAACAAAGTTGGAGAAATAGTAATAAGAGAAGAAGAACCAGTTAGGTAGCTATGCTGACATTGAAAAGTTGTTCCACAGAGGGAAAAAGGGAAATAGCCGTCATTGTTGTATATTGTAGGAGCAATAGTTAGATATTTTTGAGTCAATTTAATCGATCTAAGGAGTAAAATTGTAAAGTGGGTTGATGAATTTGAGTTAGAATTTTGTGGGTTGAGGAATTTGAGTTAGAATTTTGTGGGTTGTTGATTAAAAATTGGAAGTTTGAAGGAAATTTTTATGGGTTTTTCTATTTTTAAGTATTACCAAGATTTTTTGTTTATGAAACGATTCGGATCAAGTTAATCTGCTTTTTAGATTAAATTTATTACTTAAAAGGGGTAAGAATCACGCACTTGTTCATAGATGAGAAAATGGTTCAAAATGCTCTGTTTATAAAGGTATTTAATACTTTTGTGGGGTAATAGGACACTCTGATAGTTAAAGTGTCTTTTTGAAAATTCGAAACAACTTCAGGTGTCACTTTATGTCTTTTCTCTTTTATAAATAATACCCTTAGACACACTTTTTGGTTTAAGTTGTAAGTAATTTAAACAACTCCCATGAATCTAGTCTAAACAGGTACAAAAGCTATTAAGAGTACATCTGGACAAGATAAATAAAGACACAACTCCCACCATGCGGAAGGAAGAATATAAGCTGCTGGAGAGTTCTTTGTCTTCAACTAATGAAATGTCCCCAATCCTGCATCCAGACTATGTTAAAAGACATAGAAAGAGTAGTATCAGTACAAAACACACGTACTGGTAGGCATCATTGGTCAACCCGACGCCCACCACATAACATAAGAAACCAACTAGTACAAATATATGATAGACCACTCGCTTCTCCACCTTTACTCTCTCTTGAAGTACTTCCAATATACACTAGTATTCTGACCACTAACATTCTTCTCAATCAACCTACCTACCAAGTACTTGATCATAGCCTAACCATTCTAACACATAGAGAAATTCCCCAATTACAACCACCAACATTTCAACTAACCGTTGACGTCATACCCCTACTTCCTAGTCACCTTACCCAACCATAGTCACCTAATACATTACAACAAACTCCCTTAACACTAAACCCAATCTCTTTCCCCCATGGTGAAATCCACCTAAGCATATTTCATCACCCATGCTTCCTCTACTTCTCGCCATTACAACACACGAACAACCATTACTATCTATTACTCGCCCCTTAGGCACTTAACCCTTCCACTAGACCCAACAAGTCTAACATGTATAAGTCAAAGAACAATATAATCACATGTATAATGAACATATACGATATCATCAACATTTACGAACGACTAACACCTTTCTCAAGTCACACAATTAAGCCACATCATTGGTCCTCTTATGGAACCCAAACCCAAACAGTTAGTTATGCCGGAACGTGGCAACCTATCCAAGTTATTTATGCCAGAACGTGGCAACCGATCCCATAGTTATGCCGAAATGTGGCAACCGATCCAATAGTTATGCCGGAACGTGGCAACCAATCCAAGTTACTTATGTCGGAACGTGGCAACCGATCCATTCAACACATCACAATCACAAAACACAAGTATATCCTCAAGATCATACATTTAAATCATGATTTCATGTCAATGATAATTCACCCCATCTTATTCACAACAAGTGTGATCAACACTGCAACATTATCAACATACGCAATTTGTCATGCTTAACCCTAGTTCATCATCTAAGACTTCTTTCTAGGGTTTAATCACAATTTATATAATTCCTCAATCAATCACCCCAATTTATGGTCTAGTATACGTTCATAATTCTAGTTCCATTATGATTCCATATTCTTATTCTTGAAAACAATTCTATCCAAGATAGCAATTCTAGAAGCCCTAACAAGTCATCAATTTCTCTTCTCAAGGCATAAACCAAATTACTTTGATTTCTAGGAATTACCCAGGGAATTCACTCAGTGCACGAAGGTCTACACATAAACCCTACCATTGATTTACATATATTATGTGGGGAGCATATATTTAAACTACTAAATTCATAAAACCTAGCCGTCCTGGGTACCAAGCAGTTGCACAGAGTTTTTGACTTCGATCCGAGTTTTTCGAGCTCCGTGACAGTGGATTTGTCCAAGAATCCGCAAGATTTCACCATCCTTACGCCTATAATCTCCTTCTTCTTTCTTTCCAAGATTAGAGCAGCTTTTCTTAGGTTTTTAGGGTGTTTTACGAGTTGTTTACGTATTTTAGGAAGATGGAGAAAATAAGATTTCTCGTAATTTATGTTCTGCCTCGCCTATCCCTTTATGGCGCCAACTTATCCTGCCTTAGCGGCATCAAGCCCGCTGTGACGGGACAGTGGCCCAGAATTTTCCCAGATTTTTGTTCCTCCTAAATAATGACGGTTCGGGTCGTTACAATAGATACCAATTTACCCCTCATTCGTTCCCGAACGACTAGTGCTCGGGTAATCACATGCCCTAATTTGCAGAGTACTTCCAAACTAATGGGTAACGTCATCACGATACCACCACCACAAATGGTGACTTTTCAAATAGCTGATACTAGTAAGGTACTATACTCAAAGATTGGAAGAAGACTGAGACAACACACGAGGAAACGAAAGTGGTTAACTACACAGTTTGGCCCGCCAGAGCGATAGCCCTCCCGTTGGGGCGGGGTCGCTGTGGAGGGGCCACTATGGCGCGATATCTCCTGCTATAGCGGGGATGCTGTGGCGCGATATCTCCCGCTGTATCGGGAGATCGGATCCAGTAAAGGGAAAAGGGAAAGGTTTCCTCATTTTCACCCTCTTCTCACTAAATCCTCCCAAAAATCCTCTCAAACCCCTCGCTCCGACGTCGAAAACAAGGTAATTCTCGTTTCCCTTCACCCTCTACTTAATTACTTAACTAATGACGATTGCATGCTGATTAATTGATCGAACAAGATGGTTTTTGGGGTTGTTTATTTTGAATTTTAACTAGGTTGGTAGATTGATATAATAAACGTAGCATGGGTACTTCCCTTACGTCCCAAACGTTCCCACAACGTCCTGGGCGTAAGAATTTTGCAAAAATACGAGTAAATCGGTACAAAGATGGGTGGGGGAAGTTGAAAGGTCTTTTTGGAATAAACTCGAATTTGGCCCTGTTTTAGGGGTTTATTTGCTAAAATGATTGCATATCTACATTCTAGGATAGTTATAATACTCTGATCTTCTGGAATTCTATCGAAAACGGGGCTTTTGGGACCAAAAGATGCCATAATTGTGTCTGCTGTTCGTCCCGGATGAAGTCTGCTCTGTAGGCCTTCATCCCACTATGACAACCATCATAATCCCGCTAGGGTGGGATTTTGGTCACTGTGGCGGGATGCGCCAGACCAGTGGCCTGAACCCTTAACACAAAATATTTCTTTCTTAATTTTCCAGCCTTACACCGACTATCCTATTGCATTTCTAACTGATTTCCAACTTATTGCAGGCTCTCTAATGGCAGGACAAAATGACGAACACTTACCTTTCATCCCGTTTCCTGATGCCGCCAGTCGGGAGAGACATCACGACAACCGCAAAATAGGGTTCTGTTGCGAGAGAGGTTTCGTGTTGCACAAGCTAGAGGTTAAGGTGCCTGCATTTTATGCTCGCCTGATGGAGTTCAGATGGGCTCCATTGACTGAGGCTCCCCCAAATGGACGTTCTACTTGGGTGAGGGGGTTTTATGCCATTCTTCCTACTGTCCGTTGGGATGACTCTTACCCTATCATCCGTGTCTGGGGAGTTGACATCCCCTTGAATGCCACTACTATTAATGAAGTATTAATGTTTTCCAATGTCCCAAATGCGGAATTCGAGGCCAAGATATGGGAGATGGATCTAGAGTGGCTGAGAGACACTCTGGTTGAGCCCGCGCGTAGGGATCAGGTATACTGGGCTACTGCGTAGGGTATTAGTAGCACAGATTGGTCACCCGATGCTAAGAGGTGGCTACACTTGGTGACTAAGAGGATCCGCCCGTCGGGCAACCGCAGAGACGTGACCTTTCCTCGGGCTCCGGTGGCGGCGTGTGCTATACAGGGCATACCGTTAAATGTGGGGGCGTAGATCATCTCAGAATGGAAGATGTTTTACCGAGGCAACAAGAAGCCTTTTTTCCTATCGAGGCTTATTACTGCGCTGTGCAAGCGGGCGGGAGTGCCATTTTTTGACTCTGATGAGGTACTTCCTATGGATCCTACCTTTCACCCTCTTTTGGTTAGACATGGCTCTACTTCTAGGAACAAGAGGAGGAGGACGGGCAGGGCTAGCAGCAGTAAAGTGGCCGTGAATTCAGACGATGATGACCCACTCTCAAGTGCACGGGTCGAAGAGGATCTGGAGGCTGTCCGAAAGAGAATGGGGAGTGCCTACGCCGACTTCATGATGTTTGCGTAATCCAGACACAACTTCCAATTCAAGTGTCTATGATTGTACAATAGTAATATAACCCAACCAATGGTTTAGGCGATCCTCATGCCTTCGTTTCTTCATCTTTTCAACCGTTTTGTTCCTTTTTGCCAAGTAGTGTCCATGCTTTGCGTCAAACTCTAAATACCTGAAACTTAAGGATTTACGCAAAATATGCATTTGAGGACACTAATTCTATTAAAATGAAGCCCTAAATGAGTCCAAATTATGGACTCATAAACACCCCCAACTTAAACTTTTGCTTTTCCTCAAGTAAAACTCAAGTTCGGCAAGTAAAAAAGGATGTCTCGAATAGTGCTGCACAAGACTCAATCATGAATGCACACAAAAGACTCAATTTACTCATGCGAAGATCAAATGTGCACTCAAAGTTTCAAATTGTGACACACCATTATCAAAGAATCTCAAGCTCACTATACTTGCTTCAAATGCAAGTTCAAGCTCAACTAAAGTGTTCAAATGCCCTCACACAAAGAATGATTCCATATTCCCACACAATGGTTCAACAATTTAAAGTTCCGGAATCAAATGCAACGCTCACACTCACAAAGAAGAACACAATGCATGCTTTCATCCATAGGTTTGCCCGTATTTTCCAATTGACAATTGCTTCAGCTCACTCAAGATCAAAAGGTCTTTTCAAGGCTTGTAATGGGGCTGAGTGCAAAGGTATGGTTATTTAGGCTCAGTGACTTTCATCCTCATGAAATGTGGTGCTCACAACACTTCCTTTCCTTTTCTTTCATCATTTTGTTTAGTGCTCATAAGTCATTCCATTATTCACTTTCCATGGATTGTTCGGAAACCCCATTTCTTTTGTACTTTATTCCACAAATTTTTCTTTCTTTTTCTTTTTCATTATTTTCTCTCTTTTTTTTTATATGGAGGGGTTTTATTTTTCTCAAAACCATGGGTTAAAAGAGACTTTTCTTGCACTTCTTGACTTGCCTTCTCTTTTCACCACACCCCCAACTTAGGCTTTTGGCCTAAGTTGGCTATTCAATCAACTACAAATCAAGAGGGTTATGGGTAGTGGATTTAAGAAAGGTTATGTTTACATCAAGTTTCTTCCAAAGAAAGGTAAGGGTTAAGGGGTGTTCAAATGAGGTTCACACACTCACAAGGTAGGTCACAAAAGAGGTATATGTCAAATTGGCTCACACTCTTCGAAGTTGCCTAAGATCATATCAAGAGATAGCCTTACTTAGTCGACCGTACCAACGGTGCAAATTCTAGGTGTTATCATGCATGGTTCACAGTAAGCTCATCACACTAGGCATTGACACCAAGGTCAAACAAGACTCCACACTTTTGCTAGTGTGCAACGCTCATCACAAGAGACTCGATTCGATAATTGTCTAGTCAAAGCGAGATGCAAAGAGTTCACATATTGTCTATGCAACTTTATTTGGCCTTATCGTAGCTGCACATTCATGTTTATTAGATTATGAGAACTATTCAAGTCATCGATATTGATCAAAATCGATACTCAAATTTGCCAAAGAACAACCACATTCAACACATACAAGAGGTGGCAATTTTTTTTGGAAGGGTCAAAAATAATTTTTAATTAAAAACAAGGAGCCACAAGCTCAAACCTTCCACAAAAAGTAGTACAACACAAATTTAGCACAAAACCCAAATAAATAAACAAAACAAGAGTCATAATCAACACACAAAGGTGGGCCTCACCTTACCACAAATAAAAACATTTGTCCTCAAATGCAAATAAAAATATCCAAAAGTGAAAAGAAATAAAGACAGAGAGGGAGGTAAGAGGGGATCCTCTCTAAGCAGTCGCTCCATTTGTTTGGGCATCAGTGCCCGGTGTATCCGTCTATACTTGGGTCTTAATACTCGGAGTCACCCCAGAAGAGCCAACTCCACTAGAGACAACAAACAATGTATTTGCCAGGGAAGCCTGCATAACTGCATCTATCATGGTTGCTTCAGTCTCAGTCAGGTCCTCATCTGCAGCTCCTTCAGTCTCCTCAAGCATCTCCTCATCAGTCTCTGCCTCTGACTCAGGATTGGCTGTCTACTCCATTATATCCTCATGTCCGGTGGTAGTTGGAGGCACATCGGGCACATCTGGAATCTCCACTATTCCAAAGACCATGGACATATCAGTGGACTTCAGGTAGTCCACATTTTTTCTCAGCTCAACAATGGTAGCTTTTAAAGCCGTCACCTCTTCAGTGGCTCCTTAACCATGCTCACACACCGCTATCCTTGCCGCAAGGGTATTAATGGCAACACTCAATGGTGTCATAACATCACTCAAAAAAGCCTAAATCATGTCAGAAATGGAGGTCTCGAGCCTGACTGCCCTACGATCCACATAATAGGCAAGCTGTCCCATCTGAAGTAATGACGCCTTAGTGATAGGAACCCGGGAGACAGTAACAACAGTGGATCTGGGAGGCAGTGCAACAACAAAAGAACCTGGAGTCTCAGCAAGAGTAGCAGTGTCATTAGATGTACCTAAATGCTCGTGGGCTGGAGTAGGCAAAGATGCCTCTATATGTAGTGTGTCTACAGTCGAGGAAGGGTCCACCGGGGCTGCCTTATTCTTCTTCGCCTAATCCTTTAAATATTCTGCCTCGATCCTCCGGATATCGGTAGAAGATATGGGAATCACTTCCACATCTTTCTTGGTATCTTTAGGCACCCGAGCCCGTCTGCACAACTTGGTGATCAATACCGGGAAGGAAAGAGAGGTCTGGCGCTGCTTGGCACACATGAGAATCTCTGAAACAATGATCATCCCCAGATTTAGTCTTGTCTCATCAATGATGCAACCTAGACAAGCTGTTTTGGCATGGAAGAGTATGGACTCATTCTGGGATGGCATAATGGTACTGCTGATGAAGCCAAACCATAATCGTGCAGCGATGTTCAAATCCTTCTTCTCAATAGGTGCCCCAATATCTAGCCACTTTGGAGCACTGTCTCATATTAACGGGGCTAACCACTTCTTCATGTTCTCCAGAGTCTTTGTTCTAATCATTTGATGATAGTCGTCTTCAATGTCCGTTGAGAACTCCAGAACTGCATTGATTGCACCAGCATCACACTTCACTCTTTTACCTCTAACGACCACGTGGGCTACTGGTTTGAAAGCAGCTGCCTGCTTCTTTCTCTGTGGTATCAAGGTTCCATAAGAGGCATAGAACTCCCTAACCCAATTTGGAATATACGGGCCACGTGGTTTTGTGAAAATCTGGAACTTGTGCAATTTCAAGCAATTCATTATTTCCGAGTACCTGTCGATGACCCCATCTGTGGATAGACGCTATTTCTCAAGGATAGTCTTCAGACCCTCAGTCTTTATTCTGTTGATTGACTTGCTCCGAGGACCTTGTACTGTGGGTGCCAACACCATGCCTGTTCTGGGAATGGAGGAGTAGGAGCGGTAGGCTGAGGATTCCTGATCCTAGATGGATCATTCATCTTTTTAGATCGTAACTCCGCCCTCTGTGCTATGACAAACTCATCATCCTCAGACTCTATAGTTTGAGGCTCCTGATGCTCATCCTCATCCTAAGATGGGGCGAGGTAAGTGGCATGAATGCCTTCACTGTCAGAGCTTGCCTCTGGTGACGCAGGTGCTTTGTCTTTACCCTTGCCTTTCCCACCAGTTGTGGAAAGTTTAGTAGATTTGCTCTTTGATACGGCTGCACCTTCATTGAGTTTAATCCCTTTAGCCTTGTTTCGGGGTGACATGTTTCTTCCTGCAACCTTAGGTCTAGCAATATCTGCAAAATATCAAGAGAAAATTAAAACAAGCTTAATCAAATTTATAAAAACCAATTGCAAAGAGGCTTGCCGAATCCGTCGGCGAGTCACCAAATCTCTTTGGCGAGCTAGATCGGGTTCGCCGACAGGGTTGGCTTAAAGATTGTGACAAACTGGCGATGGGAAATCCCTTTCGGTGAATCTCCGACAACCCTCGGCGAACAAGGCTTCGCTCGCTGAAAGTTACAGTGCAAATAGGGTTTAGAGGTACAGACAAAGGGCGATCACAACTACCTTCAGTGAGTCGCTGAGTGCTTTCGGTGACCTCAAGCTTCTCACCGAAAGCTACAGACTTTAACTACTCATTTCACATGAAATTAAAGGCGAGATGGGGACATTACGTGAACCGCTGAGTGGTTTGGCGAGCTCTACCCAGCTCGTCAAATGACCCAACATGCCTACCTTCAACCCATTTTCTCGAATTCAACCCCACAACCCCCGAAAATAAAATCAAAGCATGTACTAGTTCAATTAAGCTCAAACCCATAACACCCATCACCCTGGGATACTCAAACTTTTCCCGATTTTGCCAAATTTGGCCAATTGACAATATATGCCCTTAAGAAGGACGTCACCCGCTCTATGATTGAGCAAATTACGTCATTTAGCACTAATACGGGCTACTCAGGCTTCGCCTAACCAAACTAAACAACACGCAAGCACAACCACACAAACTGTAAATCATTTCAATGCATAAGCACATGGGATTTCAAAAGTCAAGACAAAATGAGCAAAATTCTCGAATTGAAATAGGCATTTGAACAATCTAATCTTATCAAAGAGGCCCAGCACACGACAATACAATAAGATCATTCGCATAAGAGAATAAATTATTAACAATAAGTTTGGGGTTCGGAAGACCAACCTTATATGCCGATTAAAATGATATTTGAATTGCTATGCGGCAACGTAATCCAACCCCAAGCACATATCAACACTAATAATACTCTAAAAATTCAAAACTATTTAAAATACTAACTTGGTATGAGTTTACGAAGTTTGAAAGCGAGGGAAAGCGAAGAGTTTGAAACTTTAAAACTTTTGGCCCTTAATAACCGTCTAGTTCGCGTCCATTCGACGCCGTTAGTCACACTCGCCGATCCATTGGGCGATACGCCGAGTGGTCATTCACCCCGCTGACTTTTACAGGACCTTCAGTTGCTTGGGGGTTCAAACGATGGGCAACATCGGGATCGCCGAACTAGTCGGTGAGTCGCCAAGTTGCTCCTGGACTCGCTGAGTTTTATAGGCTCCAGGCTAAAATTTTGTTGAGCAAAACGGCAGATCAACTCGAGCATGCCGACTTCTTTGGTGGTGCGCCGAATGGAACATTCGCTTGCCAACCTGCACTTTTCAAACACTTTCCACACTCAAACCTGCACAATTAACACACCTTTATTCTAGAATACCAAATCAAAATGATAAAACCTTAGGTTGCCTCCCAAGAAACGCCTTAGTTAACGTCGTGGCATGATGCAAGTCCTTACTCAAACACCATTATTGGGGTTATCCCTAGTGCTACTGGGTAACCCCAATTGCTCATTTGGGTGGAGCTGAGGCACTACATGACTCATGAGTGCTTCGATCAATTGGATAGATCTTGAGTGAGAGCCAATAATCTGATTTAACACTTCAATATTCTCTTTCATCTCTTCCAACATTCTATCTTGCTTAGTGTTCTTTTAGAGAATGGTTAGTAGTGTATCCTCGACATGACTGTTCTCATTGTCTCTAGACTTTTTCTGCTCATGAAGGGGTATGTACCTTCCTTTTCTTTTGCACTGGACTTCTATGTCTGATATTTTAGCGGCCAAATCATCCAACTGAGTCACCAGTGCAGTTAACATGAAGTCCCTCTCGACTCCTTGTTTCATCTCAGCCAATTTGCCACCATTTCTATCGGCCATGCTCAAAGTATCTGCTTACAATGGCAACACAGAGAAAAACAAAACTAAAACTTAAGTAAGTAAAACTACGACTAACTAAAGCGGAATTCGACTCTACTAATAATTCTCAAGTAACACCACTCTCCGGCAACGACGCCATTTTGATGTTTGCATAATCAAGACACAACTACCAATTCAAGTGTGTACGATCGTACAATAGTAATATAACCCAACCGAATGGGTGCGGGTCGAATCCCAAGGGAACAGATTCTAAGAATTAAGAGTCAAGCGAGAATATTCTAGAGTTTACCATAGCTAAAAATATTATCGAGTACAAACATCATAAATTAAGGGGTTTACACGAATGTCAATTATAAATGGGGGGGGGGGTTGTAGTCGATTAACAACTAAAACAATGAAAATACAAAAATACGAATATAGGGAGACAAAATTCTTGGGATGTGATAGGAATATGGGATAAACTACACAATCAGGTAAATGCTATTGATAGTCAATTGCTGAATATTTGTAACTAGGCTAGACTTTAGTGGGATAAATTCTCTCTCGAGCAACTTACCCTGAATCAACTCGGTTTCTCTCGAACACCTAGTTGCTGCTTTTAAGCACAACCTCCGCCTTAGCCCATTCACTATCTCGAGCTGAATGTGTGGGAAAAGGCCTAGGATTCACTCTCTCGAGCTGAACCCACGACCACCCAATAACCACCGGCTATCGATTTAGTAGTCTTAGTTTTAAAACCTCTCTCTCTCGCAACCCAAAAATACTAAGATGAAATCGTATTTGCAACTACAATCCCATTAAGTTCAAACACAACTACTAAACAAAATCATGTTTAAACATAAAATAAACTAACAATAAGAATTACACAACATGTAATTTAACCCATATTCACAAAATCACACCCCAAGAATTGGGGTTTTAGCTAGACATAGAGAAAAGGAAGAAAATGATACCAAATCGAAGTAACATCAACTGGGTATGATTTATATTCACTTTAAATGAGTCTAGGATGAAGAATCTTCAACATCCACTTCCAATTTCTTGGAATTGGAAGTCTTCAAATCTTCAAAGGCTAAG
Organism: Solanum verrucosum; assembly: GCF_900185275.1. NCBI lineage: Eukaryota > Viridiplantae > Streptophyta > Magnoliopsida > Solanales > Solanaceae > Solanum > Solanum verrucosum. The sequence continues at coordinate 1,049,679 of NW_026020370.1, forward strand.
AAAAATGTTCTCTACTTGGAAACTTAGAAAATAAGATGTTGTATTTGAAATTGCATACTAAGATAAAAATTCAAACTAGTATTTATAGTTGTCAAAAAATGTGCTACGAAGGATCACTCGGCGCAGTTAGTCGGGATCGCCGATGCATTCGGCGATCTGCCATTTGGTTTGCTTCATCGCCTTTCAACTTTTGCCTTCAGCATCTTCGCGTTCTGGATCATTGGGAGATATAGTACTGCTTCGCGGAACTGTTCGGTGAAGTACCGACTGCTCTTTTTCATTGCCGACTTGATCTTTTCCTTCGGGGCTCAGCTTACTGGAACATTGGGCGAGGTTAAGGCCATTCGACGAATCGCCCATTGGTTTAGGCGATCCTCATGCCTTTTTTTCTTCGTCTTTTCAGCCGTTTTGTTCATTTTTCCCAAGTAGTGTCCATGCTTTGCCTCAAACTCCAAATACCTGAAACTTAAGGATTTACATCAGTTATTGAGACAAAATATGCATTTGAGGACACTAATTCTATTAAAATGAAACTCTAAATGAGTACAAATTGTGGACTCATCACTTCACTCCGGTTCCACCCAGCTCCGCCCTAGAGGTCGAGATGCTCCGTCGCCAGCTGCGCCAGGAGGAGAGGACGAGTGTGGAGAGGGATCTCCTGATGGCCCGGATGTGGAAGACTATTAAGGCCATCTTTACTTGCATTGCCCCTGGCAAGGAGATTCCCTAACTTGATCCGAAGGACTACACTCAGTTCCCTATGCTGAATGAGGCCTGGGCCCGTGTGATACCCCTAGAGGACCTTGACTCTGACGTGGACACTACCCAGTTTGAGGGATCCTGGTCTGATTTATTATTTTTCCCTTTTGTTTGTAAATTTTAGACACTTTGTTTTCTATCTTCCGACTCTGTTAAGTTTTTGGTAGCAAATGGATGCTTGTTTTTGCTGTCTGATGCAGCCTTTTACTTAATCTTAAGGCTTTTATAATCTATTACTTCTGTTGCTGAACACTGTTAGGATTGTAGGGGTTGTTTGGACCCCAATTGGGTTAACATTTCAAAGTTCGGGAAACAAAGGAGGTTGGGTTGAGGTTCTGTCTCGCCCTATCCCGCTCTGGCGGTGCCGCTATGGCGGGAATGATCCCGCCCCAGCGGCTCAGAGGGGACCAGAACCCAGGCTAATAATTTCTGGGTTCTCTTCATTTTTTCTAAAATTTCCCCAAGGTTTCCAGCTTAACCAAACAATCTAAGATAAATTTTCAAGCTAGGAAAATCATTAACTAATCCGAATCAAACTTAACGACATGACATCCCACTAGTTCTCATTAATTCAATGTTACACCCACACATTCACACGATTATTAATTGGTTGCGACACACGTCCAAATTCCATTTTACGAATCACCTCGTAAATTAGCTAGACCCTTGCACTAGCTAAATTCTGACTTTCTTTTTCTCAACGATTTTTACGTTACACGAGTAGTTGCATTTAATAATTCCCACAACTCAGCCAACACTTTGTGCATATCAAGGTTTAAACACACACATTTATAGCACACATATTCACCTCATAACATTCAAGCAATTACAACTTCATAGCTGCAGTTAATTCAAACAACAAGAATCACACATTCACAGTTATTTCAGGCAACAAGAAGCACACATTCATAATTTCCAAAATACAATGCACATGCAATTGCTATTTATTCGTTAGTTCGTTCCATAGATGACCATTACTGGTCATCCATGCTCCTTATAGCACCTAAGGCTAGATACCAATTGAAACCTTCCCAATTCAAATTACCTTGCTTCTGCTCCTTCAGTCGTGACCACGACTTTCGGTTCACTTTGTTGAGATACCAATTGGAATCGGGAGATACCAATTGGACTCAACTCATACCACAAGCGACACTTCGCACGAAAGGAGAGAATGAGTGGAACAATTTCCTAGAATGCTTCCTAGGTTCCCGAAGATTAGATGTGGACGTCAACACACCAATCCACATAAGTCTAGTCCATATTTTGCTTTTGTACGGGGAGACCGGTAACCTAGGCTCCGATACCAATTTGTCACGACCCAACCCACCGGATTGTGCGGGCATCCACTGTAACACCTAAGTAGGAGAACCCTCATATCCCAATAGTAAAAACATGCGGAAATTTAAAGAAAACATAAATACATATAATACTTATGATTTTATAAATAATACCCTTAGACACACTTTTTGGTTTAACTTGTAAGTAATTTAAACAACTTCCATGAATCTAGTCTAAACATGTACAAGAGCTACTAAGAGTACATCTGGACAAGATAAATAAAGACACAGCTCCCACAATGCGGAAGGAAGAATAGAAGCTGCTAGAGAGTTCTTCGTCTTCAACAAATAAAACATCACCAATCCTGCATCCAGACTATGTCAAAAGACATAGCAAGAGTAGTATCAGTACAAAATACACGTACTGGTAGGCATCATCGGTCAACTCGACGCCCACCACATAACATAAGAAACCAACTAGTAGAAATATACGATAGACCACTCGTTTCTCCACCTTTACTCTCTCTTGAAGTACTTCCAATATACACTAGTATTCTGACCACTAACATTCTTCTCAATCAACCTACCTACCAGGTACTTGATCATAGCCTAACCATTCTAACACAGAGAAATCCCCCAATTACAACCTGATGTTTGCGTAATCAAGACACAACTTCCAATTCAAGTGTCTACGATCGTACAATAGTAATATAACCCAACCGAATGGGTTGGGGACGAGTCTCAAGGGAGCGGTTTAAGAGAATTAAGAGTTAAGTGCGAATATGCTAGAGTCAACCATAGCTAAAGAATTATCGAGTAAAAATATGATAAATAAAAGGGGTAGACATGAATGCCAATTATCAATAGGGGGTTTGTAGTCGATTAACAACTAAAACAGTGAAAATGTAAAGATGTGAACATAGGGAGCCGAGATTCTTGGGATGTGATAGGAATACGGAATAAACTACACAATCGGGCGATTGCTATTGATAATCAATTGATGAACATTTGTAGCTAGGCTAGACATTAGTGGGGGTAAATTCTCTCTCTCTCGCAATTTACCCCGAATCAACTCGGTTTCTCTCGAACACTGAGTTGCCGCTTTTAAGCACACCCTCCGGCTTAGCCCATTCACTCTTTCGAGCTGAACCTATGACAACCCAATAACCAACGACTATCGATATAGTAGTCTTAGTTTTAAAACCTCTCTCTCAAGCAAGCCAAATACACTAAGATGAAATCGTATTTGCAACTACAATCCCATTAAGTTCAAACACAACTAATAAACGAAATCACATTTAAACAACAAATAGACTAACAATAAGCAATACCTAACATGAAATATAACCCATATTCACAAAATCACACCCCAAGAATTGGAGTTTTAGCTAGACATAGAAAAAAGGAAGAAAATGATACCAAATTGAAGTAACATCAACTGGGTATGATTTATATTCATGTCAATCTAGTCTAAGATGAAGAATTTTCAACACCCACTTCCAATTTCTTGGAATTGGAAGTCTTCAAATCTTCAAAAGCTAAGAACAAGGTCTCCCTACTTGAAACTTAGAAAATAAAATGTTGTATCTGAAATTGCATACTAAGATAAAATTTCAAACTAGTATTTATAGTTGTCAAAAAATGTGTTGCGAAGGATCACTCAGCGATCCGCCTTTGGTTTGCTTCATCTCCTTTCAGCTGTTTCCTTAAGCATCTTCACGTTCTGGATCATTAGCCGATACAGTACTGCTTCAAGGAACTGTTTGGCGATGCGATGACTGCACATTTTTATCACCGACTTGATCTTTTCCTTGAGGGATCAGCTCATGGGAACTTTGGGCGAGGTTAAGGCCATTCGGCGACTCACCTAATGCTTTAGGCGATCCTCAGACCTTCTTTTCTTCGTCTTTTCAGCTGCCTTGTTCCTTTTTGCCAAGTAGTATCCATGCTTTGCCTCAAACTCCAAATACCTGAAACTTAAGGATTAACATCAGTTATTGAGACAAAATATGCATTTGAGGACACTAATTCAATTAAAATGAAGCCCTAAATCAGTCCAAATTATGGACTCATTAGCTCCCCCAACTTAAACTTTTGCTTATCCTTAAGTAAAACTCAAGTTTGATAGTTCAAAAAGGATGTCTCAAATAGTGCTACACAAAACTCAATTATGAATGTATACAACAAGGCTTAATTTACTCATGCAAGGATCAATTGTATACTCAAAGACTCAAGTTGTGACACACTATTATCAAAGATTCTCAAGCTCACTATACTTGCTTCAAATGCAAGTTCAAGCTCAACAAAGGCATTCAAATGCCCTCACACAGAAGAATGATTCCATATTTACACACAATGGTTCAACAATTTAAAGTTCCGAAATCAAATGGAACGCTCACTCTCACAAAGAAGAACACAATGCATGCTTTCACCCATAGGTTTGCCCGTATTTTCTAATCGACATTTATTTCAGCTCACTCAAGATAAAAAAGGTCTTTTCAAGGCTTGTAATAGGGCTGAGTGCAAAGGTATGGTCATTTGGGCTCAGTGACTTTCATCCTCATGAAATGTGGTGCTCACAACACTCCCTTTCCTCTTCTTTCATCACTTTCTTTTGTGCTCATAAGTCATCCCATTATTCACTTCCATGGATTGTTCGGAACCTCATTTCTTTTTACATTTCTTATAACTTTATTTCACAACTTTTTCTTTTTATTTTTCTTTTTCTTTTCTTTTCTCTTTTTTTTTTTGTATGGAGGGGTTCCATCTTTCTCAACACCACGGGTTAGAGGGGACTTTTCTTGCACTTGTTGACCTGTCTTTTCTTTTCACCACACCCCCAACTTAGGCTTTTGGCCTAAATTGGCTATTTGATCAACCATAATTCAAGAGGATTATAGGTAGCGGATTAAAAAAGGTCATGTTTTCATCAAGTTTCTTCCAAAGAAAGGTAAGGCTCAAGGGGTGTTCAAAAGAGGTTCACACACTCACAAGGTAGGCCACAAAAGAGGTATATGACAAATTGGCTCACACTCTTTGAAGTTGCCAAAGATCATATCAAGAGATAGCCTTACTTAGTCGATCGGACCAACGGGGCAAATTTTAGGTGTTATCATGCATGGTTCACAATAAGCTCATCACATAAGGCATCGACACCAAAGTCAAACAAGACTTCACACTTTTGCTCGTGTGCAACGTTCATCACAAGAGAATCAATTCGATAATTTTGTATTCACAACGAGATGCAAAGAGTTCACATATTGACTATGACATTCACTTGGTCTCATTGTAGCCGCACATTCATGTTCGTTTGATTATTAACACTATTTGAGTCATCGATATTGATCAAAACCGAGACTCAAATTTGCTAAAGAACAACCATATTCAAGTGCATACAAGAGGTGGAAATTTTTTTGGAAGGGTCAAAATCATTTACAATTTAAAGCAAAAGGAGCCACAAGCTCAAACATCCGCTAAAAGTAGCGCCAAACACAATACTAAGGCTTTCAACCCAAACACACAATCAAAACATTAGTCATAAAAGCACACAAACGTGGGTCTCACCCTACCACAATTAAAATAATTTGTCCTCAAATGCAACTAACATAATATCCAGAATTTAAAATAAAGAAAGAAACAGAGGGAGGTAAAAAGGGGATCCTGTCTATGCAGTCTCTCCATCTGTCTGGGCCTCAGTGCCCAGAGTAGCATTCTATACTTGGGCATCAGTGCCCGGAGTCACCTCAGAAGGAACAACAGTGCCAGCTTCACCAAGTTCTACTTAGTGTGAGTTTGCCAAAAAGACATTCACCGCTCTGCAGACTCCTTGGGCCCACGAATGAATATTAGGGTCTAGGGTAATGGTATTCCTAGTAGAAGTGGGCCTCTTGCCCTTGCCTTTCCTAGTGGTTGTGGGTAGTTTCGTAGCTTTGCCTTTTGACGTAGCTGCATCCTCATTTATCGCAATCCCTTTGGACTTCTCTTGGGCTGGTGTTATTCTTTTAGTAGCTTTTGATTTAGTCATGTTTGCAAAATCTCGAAGAGAAGTTAGAAAAACTTAAACAAAAGCACAACAGAACAATTTCAGATATATTCGCCAAACCAGAGGGTGAATCGCTGAATTTCTTGGGCTAGCTAGATTGAGCTCGCCAAAGGAATTAGATCTAATACTGCAGAAAGTAGGCGATGGAGGAACCACTCAGCGTGTCACCGATAGCTTTCAGAGAACAAGGATAGGCCCACCAAAAGTTCCAGTGCATAAAGGTTCAGGGGTGCAGACAAAGGGTGAAAGAAAAGCCTTTCGGCGAGTTGTCGAGTGCTTTTGGCGACATAAAGCTTCTCGTCGAAGGTTACAAAATCAATCATCAAATAAAGCATGAAATCAAGGGTGAGATGGGGACATTAGGCGAGCCATCGAGTGGTTCGGCGAGCTCGACTCAGCTCGCCAAATGGCTCAACGTGCCTATTTTCAACCTAACTTTTCGAATTCAACCCTGCAACCCCCGAAAACAAAAATCAATGCATGCACTAGTACAATTAAGGTGGGACCCATAGCATCCAAACACAACCCTTCAAATTTTAAACCTATTTAAGGCATACAATTACGGGAATTCAACAGTTACAACTACTCGAGCAAGATTATCAAATTAAATCATGCATGTAAACAATCTAATCCTATCAGGCAGGATCATAACACTTCAACAAGATCAGGCTATTGCAAATGAGTATAATTTTTGATAAAATAAACTAGGGGCATAGAAAACCAACCTTTGGTGTCGATAAAGAGAAGATTGAAACGCTAGGCGGCAATGTAATCTAATTTTGAGCACAAATCAGCAATAAAATACTCTAAAAATGGGAACATATAGGAACTAGCATACGGGTGTGAGTTTGGAAAGATAAAAAGTGAGGGAAAGTGAATTAGTTTGAAACTTTTAAACCTTTGCCCTGCAAAATCGTCCAGTTTTCACCCATTTGGCGACATTAGTCGAGCTCGCCTATCCTCTCGGTGATTCGCTGAGTGTTAATTTACTTTGCCAAATTTTACAGAACCTCTAGTGAGTGTGGGGGTCCCAACGGCGGTCTCCGTCGAGATCGCCGATATGGTCGGCGATTCGTCAATAATTTCCTAGGCTCGCCGAGTTTTACAGACTCCAATTTGAAGATGTGTTGAGTCAAACGACGGATTACGTTGGGTTCGCCGATCTCTTCGGTGACTCACCGACTGGACCTGTTGTTCGTCACCCTGCACTTTTTCGAACACTTTCCACACTTCAACCTGTACAAACAACACACCATTATTTTACCAAAACAATAATAAAAAGTAATAATGGGTTTTGGGTTGCCTCCCAATCAACACCTTAGTTAACGTCGCAGCACGACGCAAGTCCACCTTCAAACCTCATTCTTGGGGTTGACCATAGTGTCACTAGGCAACCCCCCTTTTTGTCTCGGACTTAAGTGAGACGACATCTGACCCATTTGGGTCTCTAACTGCTTTATCGACACTGAATGAGAGGTGACGGTCTGGCTAAGGGTGGACACATCTTCTTTCATTTCTTTCAAAATTTTGTCTGACCCTTCAACTTTGTTGAGGATACGAGAGAGCATATCCTCAGACCTACAACCTTCCAAATCCTTCGGCTTTTGGCGCTCATGGGGAGGCACATACCTGTCTTTCTTCCCATCCTTCTAGTTAGGATTTCGGTCCCTCCATTCTCTGTCTCGATCCTTCCAACCATCCTCTCTAGCCCAACCTTGGTTACCACCCTGCCTCGGGTAGTTTGAACGATAACCACTGCCTTGGTTGGCTAGAAAATTTACCTCCTCATTATACAAGGCTTCAAACTTTGTCTTTTTAGGATTTGCACACCCAACCCCAATGACATTGACACCACGGGCACCAGGCGCCATGACATTTTTGGATAAAATGTCAAGCTGTGTCATGATCTTGGCCATGTTTTGGTCTCTCTCATGATCTTTCTCCATCTTCTCCTTAGATAGCTTGAATGTGAGAGGGGAGACCTGGTCTTCGCGAGTGTACCAAGCTCTGTTTATGGCCGTCATACCATCTAAAAGTTGGGTTGCTATTGCATACAGTTGTTGCATCAAGCCTCCAGGTGAAAGTTGGTCAGCAACACCTTTATTTACCGAGTCCAGACTGCGGTAAAAATACGGCAGCAAAATGTTGTCGGGCAGACCATGAGTTGGGCATTGGAGCACCAACTTTTTGAATTGCAGCCAAGTCTCATGGATTGGTTCACCCTATAGACGTTTAAAACTCTGAATGATGTCCCGAAGAGTCATCATCTTCGAAGAAGGGAAAAAATCGCACTTGAAATGCGTTTACCAATTCCTCCCAAGAAGTGATGGATTCGCGGTGCAACTCAGCCAGCCACTTGCACGCCTCTCCCATCAACGAGAAAGGGAATAACCTTAATTGGAATGACTGTTGAGAGATGTTTTTGAAAAAGAATGGGCCGCACACATCCATGAAGTTTTGAAGATGCTTGTGAGGGTCCTCATGAGCCAATCTACTGAAAAGTTCCTTTAGTTGCAAGAGTTGCAACATAGTGCTCGCTATGTGGAACACTGCATTTCCCTAAACTGGAGGTAAACAGATGGCCCCAATACTTCCCATGAGATGGGGGTCATTAATGTTGGGCTCTTGGACATCGTTGAGATTTTCAATGTCGTTTTGGTGGCCCACCTGACTGCCGTTGCTGCCATTGACACTAATGCTTCCTGCTTTCAACACAAACAATCGAAACAAAACTACAAATTAAGTAAGTAGAACTACAACTAACAAGAACAAAAATTTTACTAAACTAAAAATTCTCAACTAACACCACTCCCCGGAAGCAGCGCCATTTTGACTTCACGTATCAAGACACTACTTCGGTTCAAGTGCCAACGATCGCGTGTAGTGATATAACCCAACCAAGGGTTGGGATCATTCCCACAGGGAGTGGTTTCGAGAATTAATAGAAAAGTAAAATCAAGTTCTAATCAATCATAGCTGTAAATATTAACGAATAAAAACATACTAAATTAAGGGGTTGACATGAATGCCAATTATCAATGGGGTTTTTTTAGTGATTAACAACTAAAACAACGAAAATACAAAGATGTGAGTATAGGGAGACGAGATTCTTGGGAAGTGATAGGACTATGGGATAAAAGACACTATTGGGTAGATTCTTTTGATAATACATCGCTAAATATTTGTAACTAGGCTAGACTTTAGTGGAGTAAATTCTCTCTCGAGCACCTTACCCTGAATCAACTCGGTTTCTCTCGAACACCGAGTTACCGCATTTAAGCACATCCTCCGCCTTAGCCCATTCATTCTCTTGAGCTGAAAGTGTGGGAGAGGGCCTATGATTCACTCTCTCGAGCTGAACCCACGACGACCCAATAACCATCGACTATCAATTTAGTAGTCTTAGTTTTAAAACCTCTCTCTCGAGCAATCCAAAAACGCTAAGATGAAATTGTATTTGCAACTACAATCCCATTAAGTTCAAACACAACTACTAAATGAAATTACATTTAAACAACAAATAGACTAACAATAACAATACCCAATAGGAAATTTAACCCATATTCACAAAATCACACCCCAAGAATTGGGGTTTTAGTTAGACATAGAAAAGAGGAAGAAATGATACCAAATCGAAGGAACATCAACTGGGTATGATTTATATTCACTTCAATCAAGTCTAAGATGGAGAATCTTTAATACTCACTTCCAATTTCTTGGAATTGTAAGTCTTCAAATCTTCAAAACCTAAGAACAAGGTCTCTCTACTTGAAACTTAGAAAATAAAATGTTGTATCTGAAATTGCATACTAAGATAAAATTTCAAATGAGTATTTCTAGTTGTCAAAAAATGTACTGTGAAGGATCACTTGGCACAGTTAGTTGGTATGGCCGATGCACTCGGCGATCCTCCCTTTGGTCTGCTTCATCGCCTTTTAGTTGTTTCCTTTAGCATCTTCGCGTTCTGGATCATTGGGCGATATAGTACTACTTCGCGGAACTGTTCAGCGATGTGCCGACTGCTCTTTTTTATCGCCGACTTGATCTTTTCCTTCAGGGCTCAGCTCACTGGAACTTTGGGCGAGGTTAAGGCCATTTGGCGACTCGCCTAATGCTTTAGGCGATCCTCATGCCTTCTTTTCTTCGTCTTTTTAGCTGCCTAGTTCCTTTTTGCCAAGTAGTATCCATGCTTTGCCTCAAACTCCAAATACCTGAAACTTAAGGATTTACATCAACTATTGAGGCAAAATATGCATTTGAGGACACTAATTCTATTAAAATGAAGCCCTAAATGAGTCCAAATTGTGGACTCATCACAACCACCAACATTTCAACTAACCGTTCACGTCGTACCCTTACTTCCTAGTCACCTTACCCAACCATAGTCACCTAATACATTACAACAAGCTCCCTTAACACTAAACCCAATCTCTTTCCCCCAAGGTGAAATCCACCTATGCATATTTCATCACCCATGCTTCCTCTACTTCTCGCCATTACAACACACGAACAACCATTACTATCTTTTACTCGCCCCTCAAACACTTAACCCTTCCACTATACCCAACAAGTCCAACATGTATAAGTCAAAGAACAATATAATCATATGTATAACGAACATATACGATATCATCAATATTTACGAACGACTAACACCTTTCTCAAGTCACACAATTAAGCCACATCATTGGTCCTCTAATGGAACCCAAACCCAAACAGTTAGTTATGCCGGAACATCGAAACCGATCCAAGTTAGTTATGCAAGAACATGGCAATCGATCCCATAGTTATGCCGGAATGTGACAACCGATCCAATAGTTATGCCGAAACATGGCAACCGATCCAAGTTAGTTATGCCAGAACGTGGCAACCGATCCATTCAACACATCACAATAACAAAACACAAGTATATCCTCAAGATCATACATTTAAATCATGATTTCATGTCAATGATAATTCACCCCATCTTATTCACAACAAGTGTGATCAACACTGCAACATTATCAACATACGCAATTTGTCATGCTTAGCCCTAGTTTATCATCTAAGACTTCTTTCTAGGGTTTAATCACAATTTATATAATTGCTCAATCAATCACCCCAATTTATGGTCTAGCATACGTTCATAATTCTAGTTCCATTATGATTCCATATTCTTATTCTTGAAAACAATTCTATCCAAGATAGCAATTCTAGAAGCCCTAACAAGTCATCAATTTCTCTTCTTAAGGCATAAACCCAATTACTTTGATTTCTAGGAATTACCTAGGGAATTCACTCGGTGCACGAAGGTCTACACATAAATCCTACCATTGATTTACATATATTACGTGGGAACCACAGATTTAAACTGCTCAATTCATAAAACCTAGCCTACCTGGGCGCCAAGCAGTTGCACAGAGTTTTTGACTTTGATCCAGGTTTTTTGGGCTTCGTGACGATAGATTTGTCCAAGAATCTGCAAGATTTCACCATCCTTACGCCTATAATCTCCTTCCTTCCCAAGCTTAGAGCACCTTTTCTGAGATTTTTAGGGTGTTTTACAACTTATTTAGGCATTTTAGGAAGATGGAGAAAATAGGATTTCTCATAATTTACGTTCTGGCTCGCCTATCCCGCTATGGCGTCAACTTATCCCGCCGTGGCGCCGCCGTCCTAGAGGCATCAGGCCAGCTGTGGCGGGACAGTGGCCTAGAATTTCCCCGGATTTTTGTTCCTCCTAAATAACGACGGTTCGGATCGTTACAATAAGGGATAGAAATACAATAATAAACAAAAAAAATATTAATTAGTGACTGCATAAAAAATTTAAATACATTTCAAATATAAAAGAATAGTGATGAAAACAAATTGTTACATACCAAAAAAAAAGCATCATAGTATTAGTATTTTATTTTTTAATTATTTTTTTGTAAGCATAATAAAAATGAAGTTCATCATCACCATAATTTTTGTTTGAAATGAGAGTTGTATTAATTGTGTTTCATAACCACAAAAAAAAAGAATAGCAAAGAACCAAATGAGTAGCATTGTCAATATAAGTAGTTAAGTTACTTATACAAACTAAAGTTAAAAAAATTATAAGAAAAGTAACTACCTTACCAATACAATTCAAAGTAAAAAAAATAAAATCTAACAAAAACATCCTTAATTATGCTTCAAAAAAAAGTTTTTTTCTTCTATCATTTTTCTTTGCAAGTAGATCCGCTGTCATATTCTGTGTTCCCTATGTCAAACTCTTCATCGTAAGCTACCAATTGAAATAAAAGAAACATAATTATGAATTAATAAAATATCATACTAATTGAAAGTAATTATACCACAAGAAAGAAATCTAAACTATATGTAATATACTTGTAAATCATTTTTTCAATTGTACAAACAATAAATAATAATCATCTCTTGAAATCTAACAAAAATTGCAATCAAACTATATTATATTCCGCAAATTGACTATAAGAGAGAACAATCACATACTTACAACACATTGTTCATTATAACAAAGATTTTTTTTATCATACTTGTTTGGAGAATGATAAAACATACATAAATAAAATATTAAGAAAGAATGTCTAAATACATAAAAATAAAAAGAGACTTGAGAATGACATATTTTTACCTTTCATGTCCTTCTTTTTCATTACATGTTAGTTAATTCACAAACTAATATGATGAAGAAGAGAATATATTCTTGAACGTGAATTTTCATGAAATTAAATATGAATTTATATAGGCAAAATGCATAAAAATGAAAAGAAAGATTTGAGAATGAAATATTGCTCACCTTGATATACTTCTGTTTTCTTACATGCTAATTAATTCACAAACCAATATGATGAAGAAGAAAAAGGATGATCTTGAATGTGAATATCCATGAAACTAAATATCAATTTATATAGGCAAAATAGAGGAATACCATAAGACATCATAAACTTACAAATTAATGTTTGGAGGTTGTGGACATGAAAATTATGAGAGTCTTGAGTATTATTAAAAATAAATATTAAAGAGGTGTAGGTCATGTGTAATTACTACTTCTAAAAAAATTAAATAATAAAGAGAAAAACACTTAAAATATTAAAATATATCAACATTTTAAGTGTTTTTCTCTTTATTATTTAATTTATTTACAAGGAGTAATTACACATGACCTGCACCTCTTTAATTTTTAAAATATTAAAATATATCATCATTTTATGATTAGAAGTGAAACTAACAAAGAAAAAAAAGGATGTGAATGGTCTTTGTTATAAATGTTACTCCATTAATAAAATATTTATTTGTAATAAATTAAGTAATTTACTTTTATACAATAATAATTAATTTAAATAAGAAAAAAATGTCAAAAAAGAGAAAAAAGATCAATGCAAATGGGGACCATAGAGATATGTCACATCACCTTGTCTATGATTCCCTTTATTATATAAATTGATTCATGATAATTTCTGGTGTTCCTCAATCTTATCCTATAAATAGTGACATTTGACATAATATTGTACACACTTAAAGTCTTAAACCGTTGAATAAAAAAGAAGAGAAAATCTATGCTCTCTTTTTTTTTTGTCTTTTTTTATTTTTTTTGTTTAATATTTATATTTCTTGTTTGTTGTTATTTATAACTTTATATTGCTTTGTTGTTATTATTGCTGAGAATTTACAGTTTGTTTGTTGTTTTATATTCATTAGCCTAGCATGTGGTATTTTAGTATCCTCATTTGAATACTGTATTTGAACAATAGTTAGTTATTTTTACTTTATACATTTTTATTCAATTTATAATCAAGGATGTATTCTTTTTATTAGGAAGATATATGTACTTTCTATCGTAAAAATGGTGATTTTTTTAGTAGATACCAAAAGATTTGAAGGGAATAAAATATGTTATTTGCAATACAAATTTATATGAAGTATTTTGGGATAAACATGCAATGCACGTTCTCAGAACTAATTAAATTACATCAATAATAAAGAAATAACACCTGGCATTATTCATGAGTAACAAAGTGATTATTAAAGGCAAGTGAAGGCTTGTTGTCCCCCCTCCGAATGTCACCCACTTCTAGTTTGGTGACATTCTGATCGGTGTAACTACCCCAAACTTGTGTTTTGAAATGAAACACAATTCAGGACTCAGAACAACAAGCAATCAACACATGCAAAATATCACCATTAAAGCTAAAAGAGAAAAAGCTAAAACAGCCAAGAAAAACACCAATTAACCTAAAACAAAGGTTCCCCAACACATTCCAATCAGACACATACGTAGCCAAAATCTCCATGATCACACTGAACTTTGAATCACCTTAATCGGAGTTGAAACAAGGGAGAAATTGTCATTTCGGCAAGAAGTGGGTCCCACCTCTAAACTGCATTTTAAGCTAAGATCCACAAGGGGGGCGTTGAATTAGCCCAGAAGCCTCGGGATCCAAATGAAGAGTTGTTCTAGACAAAAATCAATATTCTGGAGCTAACCACACTAACACAATTCTCATCCAAGTTCGTTTACTCAAAATGTTGACTAAAGTTAAACTTAGGCCTTAACTCTAAAGTTAAAATGCCTAATTGCACTGACTCATACTGAAATCCTCGGGAGTCATGCCGACCATGCTACTAGGCTAAAATTACCCTCCCAGAGGAGATGGAATCGTCAGAATTGGATTCTAAGGTCATATTCTTGAACTTTTGATCACATCTAACTGTTCAAGGTTCAAAAGGTTTCAAATACTAAAACTCACATAAAAACTGAACAAATGACCAGGTGACCAAAATGTCAGTCCCAAACTATATGAACGCTCTAAACAACAAAGAAGAGGCATAATCACAGAACTTACCTAGAGGTCATTACAAATTTGATTATGTCTTTTCCATTGAGATTTACTTAGCATCAAGAGGACTTTGAGATAGAGGCTCTCACATTAGTAAAGGTCAGGTCTAGAAGTAATCTCCTTGTCTCAAAGTTCATGTTCCCATAGGATTGTCTTAAATGACCT
Organism: Solanum verrucosum; assembly: GCF_900185275.1. Classification (NCBI taxonomy): domain Eukaryota; kingdom Viridiplantae; phylum Streptophyta; class Magnoliopsida; order Solanales; family Solanaceae; genus Solanum; species Solanum verrucosum. The sequence continues at coordinate 1,064,747 of NW_026020370.1, forward strand.
AGCTAGCAGATTCACTATAGCAATAATGAATGAGACGGAGTTCTACCTTGGTAAGTAGATTCCCCTTTTCAGTGTCAGGGGCATGCCAGATTCCATGTTATAGCTCACATGGTCTTATTATTGTTTAAGTCTAAATATCTCAGTAATGACTATATTTTCTTCAAAAGTCCATTCAGAGATTTTCCTTATGAATTTCAAGTATGCATTGACCTTGTTCACGATTTATGATTTTCTTTCTAAAGGCTTTTATTACATTTCACTTAGTCATGCATATGATGTTTAAGCTTACTATAGTATCATGTTATGTTCTTATGCATTTACTCATACTTAGTACATCACCGTATTAATGCATATTTATGCCTATATTGTCTCATAATATAGGGTCTGACGCTCCTCTCCTTAGATTGGTGAGTCCTCATGGTTCAAGGGAAAATCCATAGATACTTTCATTATTTTTTTTATGGTTTTAGTCTTGTACATGGTGTACGGGTTACATCTCAACCACTTCTATATTGTTATAAAGGCTACGTCAGACTTAGTAGTTTTCCATTCATTCGCTTATGTTATACTATGATTTGAGACTTATATTATATATATCTTGAAGTGTATTTTATTACATCATGCTTATGTCAAGTGGCTTGTTTAGGGCCTCTCGGGGTATCACCATGTCATGGCTAGAGTGTACCTTGGGTCATGAAACATATCTTTCTTTGAGAATTTCTACTCCTAGATTTCAGGCTTAATTCAAATATGCAATTAATGTCTCATTCTCAGCTTTGTTGTAGTCACATATATAATTTTGATGGCTTGCTTGAGGACTTTCTTGTAAGAAGTCGTTAAAACAATGTCTAGCTCAGACTCAGACTCGTGTATGTTGGATGCTCTATTCATACAAAGTCTCCATATGCCGAGTTTAGCGCCTGAGGTTTTATATACACTTTTTATTACCCCAAGCACCATAGTGTAGCTAAAATTGTATATGAAAAATCGGCTAAGACTAAGATTTTATAACTGTCTATGGTTTAGACATGACATCATACCTATTGACCTCTATTGCTCATTTTTCCAACCTACTCGATAGTTTAGGTTTATGCATTATATTCCTCAATCGATACATCACATTGAAAATATTGTATGTGTGTCATAACATCCATTACTAATGATAGGGCTAGTTATTTTATATGCGTGTAAATAATTTCTATATTTGCCAAAATTCTATTGACATAGTATTTAGAAATTATATACATTATTCTTCTCGGACCAAAATGATGTGGATTTCCACTTTTGACAACGCGAGATAAAGGAGAAGCAACTCTCCTTCTTTGGATTTGGCAAACAACAATGAACTCACCAAATATCTCTTTAGTTCCCTTAGCACGGTTGGCACTATGGAGTTCATTCAAAGTCATTCTTTTCTTTAGTAAATATAATAAATTATTACTTTTTTTATGAATTACTGTGGTATAAATCAAACCAATGTGGACAATATGTCATATTTTACACTTTCATTGTTTTTATTTTTATTTTAAAGATATGTCATTTACTAACCATTGATTAGTCGCCCTAGCAGTTTTTAATCCAAAAGGCATAGAATTATAGCAATATGTTTCATACTTGGTGATAAACAAAGTTTTCTTCTTGTCACGCTCTTAGTATGTACCTTGAGTGTGGTCGATACTCAAAACCACTACTTTCCAAAAATAAATTATTGGACCAACATTCTATAAGGTGTGTTTGGTATGAAGGAAAATGTTTTCTTCGAAATCAAGTTGGTTTCGAACTTATTTTCTCATGTTTGGTCCGTGAATGAAAAATATTTTCCAAAAAATGTTTTCCAATGTTGATTAGTCAATCAAAAATATTTTAGAATTTTTTTGGTAGAGAATAGAAAATATATTTTAGGAAATAGTTTCTAACCTACAAAACAACCCGGACAACCAAAATGAGCCTTGACCCCGACACACAAACTGGGACACAACCCCCACGATCGATAGGGGATTTGATCCCGAGATTTGATCAAGGGCCTGACCCCAACTTCCCACCCTAGACCCAACAGTCGAATTGAGATCCGACCGTGACAATGAAACCTGAACCTGAATAGACCCCGATGGACGTTTTAGAATTTGATGCAGACACTAAATTTGGGACCTGACTGCACACCTGACCTAAGACTCATCATTCAAATTGGACTTAATCTTGACCCCGACATTGACACCTAAACCTGATTCAATATTTGACACCTAAATCAGGACCCGACTTTTAAAGCACGACTCGACTTGATAATTGATGCGGGACTCGATAGCCAATTTGGTTCCCAACCTTGACCCAAGATCTAACCTTGACTCATGACTAGGACCTAGCCTAAATCTTGGCTTTGGACTCACTTTCCAACTGAAGACCCAACTTCTGAAGTAGGATCTGACTTTGAAGACCGATGTAGGACTCAACTTCCAACTTAAGACCTCCTGACTCCAAGATCCAAGCCCCACTCCTGACCCAAGACCTGACTTCCAAAGTGGAACCTTACCTGACTCAAAATATAGGATTCACTTTTTGAATCAAGACTCGACTTTTAAAGTGGACCAACCCCTACATCCATCTTGAGACGTGACCCCAGCTCCTAACCCATATCCAACCTCTAAATTAGGATAAGATCCTGATTCCAATACCGACACCTGACATGGATAACTAATATAGGACCTGATTCTTACACCCTACTTGAGACCCAATACCAATACCAAGACCCTACCCTAATAACCAACTTTTAATTTAGGACCTAATTCTGCACATGTTGCGTCCAAATGTACAAACAAGTGTATGTGGCCAAATAAGTAGTATAGTGACTTTTAAGAGCCCTATTATCGAATCCAAATGATTTATGATTAGAAAATATCCAATTTCACTTTTAAGTATAATTAAACGCAAGTGTGTAAAGAGGGTTTGAATGATGTACTCTAATTAACAATTGCAATAAATAAATTAACTAAAACTAACTATCAATGATTCGATTTCACTTGGAGTTTTATCAATGACTTGGGAAATTCCACGGCTACAATTTTAACAAGAGTTATGAATATTTTTTCATATTTGAATCCAACGGGTCCTCAAATTACTGATTTGCAAGGCTAATAATATGATTATGGTCTTTTGCGCCTCTAATCACCAACCACAATTGATAATCTAACTAAATTATTGAACGGGGATAGATTCAACCAATTATGGAGAATTAAGCTTTTATCTCATTTTGTAACCAATGTATGGTAAACTAGATATATCCCTATCCTAGATATAGATCAATATATTTTATCGACAAAGAGAGATCATTCTCCTTGAACTCCATGTTCTATTCCTCTATTCCTCTCCCAAGTTCAAGAAAATATATTTTTTGTATTATAATGGTGATCAAGCATTAAATTGTAAAGGCAATAACATAAGGATAACTTTGTATGGTAACCCATCTTCATTTAAAGATTAATACTACACAGACATTCGTAGACTCAACCCTAGAAAGATGGGATTTAGCTAGTCATATTTCGATTCTCAAAGTTTAAGTCTTCTATAATCATTCAAGAAATTAAAAGATGAAAAAGAGTAGGAACGAATCCTAAAATGAGTAATATTTAGCTCAATAAGTTCTCCTCCAAGAAAACACGTGAAAATATCTTACTGCAGGTCCGCAACACGGAGTCATTGCGGGCCTGCCTTGCATAATTCTTTGCCTAGTTCACGTCTAGCTCCGCGTCTGTCACGACCCAAAATAAAAACTAGACGTGACATGATGTATAAGACCCTCAGAGGCCCTACACAAGTCACTTGATATACATACAACACAATATAATGGATAAACAAGGAGAATGTAAGTAGAAATACTTATATGATAGTAAAGTTTGACGTAAAAGTGGAAGTCTAATCATAGTCTTGACAGGCCAATCTAATACATCAAAAGAGTGGTTGGGACATAACCCATGCACCACGTACAACATCTGAAAACTAAATAAATATGAAAGCATAGTTAAAGCGACACGGTCTTTAGAACATGATGACTCACCAAGACTTCAATGATCACACAATCAACTAGCCACGAACGACAGGAAAAGAAACATCAAAACCTACATTATTAAATAATGCATTAGTACATGGTATCTACTTAGTATGGGTAAATTCATAGAAACATGAAACATGACCGTAAAGGAGATGCAAAGGAAAACATGATTTGCATGACCGAGCTAAAATTTCTTGAAAAACCTTTAAGGAAGAATCATAAATCATGAACATGGTCAATGCACCTTCAAACATAATGAAAGTTTTATAAAACCATTGAAGTAACTTCAGTTTATTTTGTGAGATATTAGCTTTAACCGACTATATACCATACGAGCTATAACATGAAATACAATTTAACTCCCACACCAAGAAGGGAGAGTCTACTTACCAAGGTAGAACTCTGTATCATTTATACATATGCTATTTGTGGATCCACTAGCTAGGTTACTTAAGAAAATTCTACGGGGGCACATAGTTTGGAACTAGAGCCTCCACCTCATGTTCTATTGGTGCTAAATAAAATCTCAATGAAATAGATTAAGTCAATTATCAAAGCATTACATTAGGATAGACAATAATAAACATACTAATTCAAATTATAAAGTCATCATAGAGTAGCTCCTTGAATCATGAATCATGCATGTGTGAGAAAACCATTCAACAAATCATGATTTTTTAATATGTGATAAAACCTTTCACAATTTCTTTGATGCTTAAACTTTCATAAATCATATCCATATCTTCATAAATTCATTGTTAAAATCATGAATAATGCTTGAGTATATATAAAATATATTGAAAGATATGTAATTGAATCTAAATATGCATAGGAAGATTCAAATTGGACATTTATCTCCAAATCGAATACGACCCGTAGAGATGTCATGAATCCTAATTAAATTAAGAGAAATTGAATTTTGGGAATTGAGATATTTTGTGACCCAATGGATGAATGAAATCCATTAGTTAATTTCCACATACCTTGATAAACAAAGACCAAAAACAATGGAGAAAAATGAGAATTGATGCTTGAAACCTAGGTTTCTTCCTTGAATCCTGAGAGAGAATTGGAGAGGATAAACTTGGATTGGAATTGGGGATTTGAAGACATGAAAGTCTTTGGGTAGAATTAGGAGTTGAAATGTAGTTTTAAGTGTTAAAATAAGGGTCAAAACGACATAGTATAGGCATTAAATACTTTGGAAAAGACCTAAATATCCTTAAGTATAACTGCCTGATCACTTCTACGGTTTGAACCTACGGTCCATAGGATTTCGACGGCCCGTACTGATCAACCGTAGAACCAACTTCCTAACCAAAATTTCACCTTACTTTCCACAAAACCCTTATATGGATTGTCAAACTTTCTGCGGTTCATAGACCTTATCCATAGTCCTCAACATTTAGTCCATATATTCTCTACGTTGGGGTCACTCTCACAGAACTATCCTAGGACTGTCAAACGTACTACGACTTGTCCTGTTCACTAGTAGGTCAAACTTTAGAAACTTGAATTGTTTCAAAACTCATCTCTAGGTTCTACGATTCACTTCCTATGGTCTGTAGGTCAGTCTCGTACACCACTATTTCAGTAAACCTTCTACACTTTTTCTATCCAACTTGACTTTCCAATTTCCTAGGTGTTACACAAAAAATGCCTGAAGCTAACCTAAAAAGTCATGAAGATAAGGCAAGCATATGGATGCATCGGCGACTCTCTAAACTCAATCGATAAGTTCAAACAAGCTAACCTAAATTGACAGTCCACTTGAGCTAAAATGAAGGAAGAAAGGGCAAGAAGAAACAAAGTCGGCGAGTGTGACTAACCTCGTCAATCGAGTCACGTGTTGAAATTTCAGCCAAGTTTTGGGGAAGATATTAATAATTGAAAAGAAAGACAAAAAAGTATCTTGAACTTTCCTGAACTATAATACAATTGAACCTTCATAGGTTTAGGTTGTTGAACAATTTTGTGTTGCATTTTTGAAGTAATTCTATTTGGTCTTTGAAATTTAAGTTGTAATTGACAAATAAAGATGACCAATAATGTTTTTGGTATTTTATCTTTTATTATTATCATGATTAGCTAAAACCCCAATTCTAAGGTTGTGAAAATGGCTATAAGTATGGATTAATTTGGTGGAATAGTGTGTATTGCCCCTTTTATATAGTTTTGCTTGGGTTTAAGCTAATTATGATGTTTTAATTTGTGAATCAAGGTTACAAATTTGATTTTAGCTTAAATCTTCATGTTTTGATTGAAAAATGTACAAGTATGCATTTGTACATAGAGTGTACTAGGTATGCAGAAATGCATAGAAACATGAAACATGATCTTAAAGGGGATGTAAAGGAAAACATGACATGCATGACCAAGATAAAACATCTTGAAAATCCTTTAAGGAAATAAATCATGAACATGATCAATGCATCTTAAAACTTAATGAAAGTTTCATAAAACCTTTGACGTAGCTTTAGTTTGTTTTGTGAGGTATAACTTTAACCGATAATAGACCATGTGAGCTATAACATAGAATCTGATATAACTCCCACACCGAGAAGGGAGAGTCTACCTGCAAAGGTAGAACTCCATATCATTCATTCATATACTATTTGTGGATCCACTAGGTAGTTCATTTAAGAAAATTCTACAAGGGTACGTAGTTTGGAACTAGAAGTTCCTAGTATAGACTACCCAATTTGAGCCTCCACCTCTAGTTCTCTCGGTGCTATGTTAAATTCCAACGAAATAGATAAAGATAATTATCAAAACATAACATTAGGGTAGGCAATAATCAACATACCAATCCTAATCATAAAGTCATCATAGAGTAGTTCCTTGAATCATGAATCATGAATCATGCATGTGGGAGAAAATATTTTCCCAAATTATAATTCTTAATATGTGGGAAAACCTTTCACAAGTTCTTTAATGCATATCTTAAAAGAAACCTTAGATCATAAGAATATCCTTTTTTTCATAATATAAGAAGAATTCATAAATCACTTTCATAACTTCAGAAATTTATATATTCATAAATAAATTGTAAAAATCATGAAAATGCACGGGTCTATATAAAATCGATTGAAAGACATTTAATTGAATCTAGACATGCATGTGAAGATTGAAATTGGACAATTAACTCTAAATCAAATAAAACCTATAGAGATTGCATGAACCCTAATCAAAATTAGATGAAATTTAACTGGAACTTAGAAATATTGTGGGACCCAATGGATGAATGTAATCCATTGGTGTATCCCCTCATATCTTGATGATCAAAGCCCAAAAGCAATGGAGGAAAATGAGCCTTGAAGTTTGAACCCTAAATTTTTTCCTTGAAGCTCTATGGAATTTGGAGGGAATCTAGTTTTATGGGATTTGGGGATTTGAGAGAATGAGAGGGTTTGGGTAGAATTAGAAATTGAAAGGTAGTTGTAAGGCTTAGGAATAGGGTCAAAACAACATAGTATATAGGTATTAAATGTATGGGAAAAGACCCAAATACCCTTAAGAATAATTACCAGATGGCTTCTACGGTTTGGACCTAGGGTCTATAGGACTTCCTACGGCCCGTACTGCTCAACCATAAAACCAACTTAAGAAATCCAAAATTCCTTCAACTTTCAACGAGACTAATCTACGATCCATAGTTAAATATATAGTCTGTAGATCCCTTTCGTAGAACCCAAGTTCAAGCCTGAAATTTCACCAAGTATGAATCACTTCTATGGAGGCCACCTACGGCCCGTCCAAACTCCTATGGCTCGTCATTTCAACTAGTAAGTCAAATTAAGAAACTTGAGTTTTTCTAAATTCAACCTTATTCCTATGAGTTCCATCTACGAATCATAGAAACTTTTACGACCCCTAAACTAGTCTTGTAGGACACAACCAATACTAATATTTGAAGTTCTTTCCTTTCCAAATCTTTTTAAGATGTTACAATATCTCCCCCTTGGGAATATTCATCTGTGAATAGGACTCAAGCTAGCATGAATAGATTAGGAGAGAAACTAACATCCCAACATGAATGCAAATCTCATCATAATGCACATAATCAGAGAGAATCACTCTAAGATAAATCATAACATCAAAAATCAAGATTTTCATGAACATGCATGTATATGAAAACACGAGCAATACTAAAACACATGAATCCAAAAGAATGAACCATGGGGAAATAATACCTCAAGCTAGATTAGTATTGGGGGAAAGAGATAAGGATATCAGGTCATCATATCTGCTTCGGCCTCCAAGAAGCACCCTCAACTATTTGATTCCTCCAAAGAACTTTCACGAAAGCAACTTCTTTATTTCTCAACTTCCGAACTTGATGTTCAAAAATCTCATCCACAACATCTTCATAGGAAAGTTTTTCTTTAACTCCCAAACCTTCTAAAGGCACAATAGACGCCGGATCTCCAACACATTTTTTCAATAAAGAGACATGGAATATTGGATGTACCGGTGCTAAATCATTAAAAAACTCTAATTCATGAGCAATCTTGCCAATACGCCTCAAAATATGATATGGGCGCAGATATTGTGGACTAAGCTTCACTTTCTTTCCAAACCTCATCACACCCTTCATAGGTGAGATTTTCAACAAAATGTAATCATCAACTTCAAATTCATGCTCTCTTTTTCTAACATCAACATAAGACTTCTGTCGACTTTGAGCCGTTTCAACCTTTCTCGAATACGTCGAACCTTTTTCATAGCCTCATGCACCAACTCAGGCCCTATCAAAGTGACCTCACCATCTTCAAACCAACCAATAGGAGACCTACACCCCTACCATAAAGACCCTCAAATGGTGGCATCCCATTGCTAAAATAATAGCTATTATTATAAGCAAACTCAATCAAAGGTAAATAATCATCCTAATTAGCCTTGAAATATATCACGAAAGCTCTTAAGATATCTTCCAATGTCTAAATAGTACGATTGGATTTTCCATGGGTCTAAGGATGAAAAATTGTGCTATGTTTCAGTTGCGTACCAAGAACTTTTGAAACGACTTCCAAAATTGAGGTGTAAATTAAGTACCACCATCGGAGATAATGGACAAGGAAATTACATGTAATGTTAGCATTTCCCGAATATAAATCTTGGCATACTCTTCGACTGAAAATGAAGTCTTTACGGGAAGAAAGTGAACCAATTTCATCATTACGGGCCAAAATAACCTAAATCGAGTCGAACTGAAGATGAGTACGAGGTAAACCCATAATGCAGTCTATATTCAAATCTTCCCACTTCAATGTAGGAATGCTAGTGTTTTTAGCCAAGCCACCTAGTTTTTGATACTTACTTTTTAATTGTTGACAATTCAGACTTTTAGCCACAAATTCTCCAATATCATTCTTCATCCCATTCCACCAATAGAGCTCCTGTAAGTGATGGTACATCTTGGTGGCTCTTGGGTGAATAGAATACCGAGAACTTTGAGCTTCTATCAAAATCTAATTTCTCAACTCATCAACATTCGGAACACATAACCAACCTTGGTATCAAGGACACCATCTTCCTTTTGGGTGAAAGCCTCAATGGGTGTTTCAGAAACTGACTTCTTCATATCAACTTATATCGGTTCAAGATCGTGCTTTGCTTTCACATCCGATACAAGAGACGATTCTGAACCATTTTGAACAATGGCTTTACCTCAATTAGAATCAACCAAACACATACCCAATCAGGCCAATCTATGAACATCACAAGGTAACTCTTTCTTACCATCCTCAACATGAACAACACTACCCATCGATAGCCAACTAAGAATCTCCACTACTACATTCATTTTACCCGCATGATAGAAGACACTCATGTCGTAATCCTTCATATTTCAAGCCAACTTATTTGGCGAAGATTCAAAATCCTTTTGAGTGAAAACATATTTTAAATTCTTGTGGTTGGTAAACACATCAATGTGAACACCATATAGGTAATGCCTCTAAATCTTTAGAGCAAACTTTACCACCGCTAACTCCAAATCACAAGTCGGATAATTCTTTTCATGCACCTTCAATTGCCTTGAAGTATAAGCAATGACTTTCCAATGTTGCATAAAAATACAACTAAGATGAATCCGTGAAGCAACACAATACATTACAAAGCCATCCAATCCTTTAGGTAATGTCAATATAGGGGATGGAGTGAGTCTATCTTTCAAATCTTGGAAACTCTTCTCATAAGCTTCTCACAATAGGAATTTTACCTTTTTTTTAGTCAATGTTATCAAAGGCGAGGCAATAGAGGAAATTTATTCCATAGATCTTCTATAATAACCAGCCAAACCCAAGAAACTCCATATATCTGAAGTGGACAAAGGTCAAGGACAATTCTTAACCTCCTCAATTTTCTTAGGATCGACTTGAATACCTTTACCGGAGACAATATGGACAAAGAAAGTAACATACCTAAACCAAGCTCACATTTTCTAAACTTAGCATACAGTTCAAGATCCTTGATAATTTGCGATACAATCCTCAAATTCTCAACATGCTCATCCTCACTTCGTGAGTAAATCAAAATATAATAGATAAACATAATTACGAACATATCAAGATATATCTTAAAGATCATATTCATTAAATCCATGAATATCGATGGGGTATTATTTCAAACAAATGACATCACCAAAAACTTATAATGATCATACCGGGTTTGAAAAGCCGTAGGTGGAATGTTATTTTCCTTCACCCTCAATTGGTGATAACCCGACCGAAGGTCAATCTTAGAGAAGCAACTCGCACCTTGGAGTTGGTAAAAATATCATCAATCCTATGAATAAGATACTTATTCTTAATGGTAACCTTATTCAACTATCGATAGTCAATGCACAATTGGAAAGAACCATCCTTCTTTCGAACAAACAATATCGAAGCACCCCATGGTGAGATACTCAGTCTAATGATACCTTTATCCAATAATTCTTTTAACTGATCCTTTAATTCCTTAAGTTCTTCTGGGTCCATTAGGTAAGGAGGAATAGAGATAGGTTTCGTATCTGGGAAAAGGTTAATACCAAAGTCTATTTTCCTTTCGAGAGGAAAACTGGGAACAACATCTGGAAAGACTTTCAAAAACTCATTTATAATCAAAACTGACTCAAGAGTAGGAGTTTCAAAATCTATATCTTTAATAAAACAAGATGATAAACGAAACCCTTAGAAATCACTTTCCTAGCTTCTAGGCAATATATGAACTTACCCTTAAGAACATAGTATCCCCCTTCCCATGACATGCTATGTTTGTTTGGAACATTGAATGTGACCAATTGAGTACTACAATCTGTGGAAGCATAACATGCATAAAGCCAAATCCATCCCAAGAATAATATCAAAATCTAACATATCAAGCTCTACAAGATCAACATGAGTGACTCTATGAGAAATGAAATTAGGACAAATTCTATGAACTCTTTTAGCAACAAAAGAATCACCAATGAGAGTAGAAACATGAAAGGGATTAGATAGGATTTTGGGACCAACATTAAATCTCACAGCCACATAAGAAGTACCAAATGATAACGTAGCAGCTGGATCAAGTAAATCATATAAAACAAGGTAAAAAAATTTCAACATACCAGTTACAATATTCGGTGAACCGTTATGATACAGTCGAGTCTGAAGAGAATAAAATCTATTCTAATGAGTAGCACCCAAACCAGAACCACTAGCCTGATCTTGCATACCATCCTTACCCTTGCAAGCTTGAAATGGAAAATCCTTCACTTTTTGACCACTCTTTCCACAACCAAAGCAACTATCCTAAACATATTCATGAGTGAGTCTTATCACACATTTTGCAAGCGGAAATAGAAGATCCATTTCCACCACTTCCTTGAGGCTTAGGGTTAGACACCCTATATTTGATGTACTTAAAGGTCGAATCTTTAGAAGAACCTTGATCGGAAAACTTTTGCCGAAATTGAGGATGCCCATGTCCACCAGACCTAGAATAAGAAAAGTCATCATCACCGCTCCTTTCCTTCTTGGGCTCCCTAGACCTCTCCTTTAGATTCTCCTCTTAAATTTGTTTGGCATGTATCATCAAACATGAGATATCCATACCCTAAATCAAGATAGCAGTTCAGCATTTTTTGACAACCAAATTGGAAACACCTGACCAGAACCTACTCATTCTTGCCCTAGAGTCGACAACCATTGTCGGAGCATACTTATCCATTTGAGTTAACTTGAAAGTATACTCATTCACACTCATATTTCCATGATGGATATTAAGGAACTCAATCACCTTTGTTTCTCTCATCTCAAGAGGAAAGAATCAATCAAGAAAAGCTCTTTTCAATTTGTCCCAATCAAGAGGACCCTCATCAACTGTCATTTATTCCTTCCATTGGTTGAACCAAACTTTAGAGAACACCTTACGTTGATAAGCATCCACTTCCGCCTTTTCCACTGTTGACACTTCTATAATTCCCACTATCTTATAGACATCATCAATGAAATCTTTAGAATCCTTATCAACCGTAGAACTCCTGTGGATTCATCCTTGTAAAATCCCTTATCCTTGTTACTGCCAAACCTAATTTTGGGTTCACGAGATAAATGACTTCTCTATTAGCTTGTGTCATCATAGCTTGAGCCATTACCTGAAATACGGCTTGGAACTTGGCTTAAGTCACTTGTTAGGTCTAAGGATCAACTAAATTTTTGGGGAACCTCGGGCTCCATATTCTCATCCGCATTCCTTCCCACATAAGTTCTTTGGGAGCCATATCCTGAAAAACATCGGATAAGAGTTAGGAGAAGGACCTTTATAGAGATGAACTCTATGGAAAAATTTAGAGTAGTGAAAGAAGTGAAGTTTCCTAAATGTTTTGTAGCCTCTTATTCATAAATGTGACACAATTCACACTCATGAACAAGAATCTACTCAATGCGACTTGTCAGACATACTAGGACCTTTCTATAATCTTGTGCTTTGAATACTAAGTTTATCATTGCCCAAAGTACACCCTAGACGTGACATGGAGTATAAGACCCCGGGAGGTCCTACTTAAGCCACTTGACATACATACAACACAATAATATATATATATATATACACACACACACACAAAGATAATGTAAGTAGAAAGTCTTATCTTATAGGAGAGTTTGACGTAAAAGCGGAAGTCTAATAATAGTTCTGACAAGCCAATCTACTACATCAAAAGAGTGGTTGGGATGTAACCCAAAACCATGTATAACATCTGAAAACTAAATACATATGAAAGTATAGTAAAAGTTATACGGTCCTCGAAACATGAGGACTCACCAAGTCTTCAATGATCACCTAATCAACTAGCCATAAGCGGGAGTAGAAGAAGCGTCAAACCCTATATTATTAAACAATGAAGGCACAAGTATGCATTATTACCTGTAATGTACTAAGTATGAGAAATGCATAGAAATATGAAACATGATCGTAAATGCGACGTAAAGGAAAATATGATATGCATAACCAAGCTAATTCATCTTGAAAAGCCTCCATCTCAAGTTCTCTCGGTGCTAAGTTAAATCCCCAGAATAGATAAAGTCAATCATCAAAATATAATATTAGGGTAGACAATAACCATTATACCAATCCTAATCATAAATTCATCATAGTGTAGCTCTTGGAATAATGAATTATGCATGTGTGATAATAACTGTTCACCAAATCATAAATTCTTAATATGTAAGAAAATCTTTCACAAGTTCTTTGATGCTTATCTTAAAAGCAACATTAGATCATAAACATCCTTTTTAATAAAATAAGAATAACTTCATAAATCACATTCATAACTTTATAAATTCATAGTAAAAATCACGAATAATGCATGAGTCTATACAAATTTGATTGATAGACATGTAACTGAATCTAAACATGCTTAGAAAAAAATGAAATTGAACAATTAACTAAAAATCAAATAAGACCTATGGAGATTGCATGAACCCTAATCAAAAGTAGATGAAATTTTATTGGAACTTCGAAATATTTTGGGACCCAAGGGTGAATGGAATCCATTGGTGAATATCCTCATACCTTGATGATCAAATTCCAAAATCAATGAAGAAAAAAACAGACTTGAAGCTTGAACCCTAAATTTCTTCCTTGATGCTTGAGATATTTTGGAGGGAATGAACTTTGATGAGACTTGGGGATTTGAGTGAATGAGAGGGTTTGGGTAGAATTAGAATTTGAAAGATCGTTATATGGCTTAGGAATAGGGTCAAAACGAAATAGTATTGGTATTAAATGCATATATGAAAACACTCAAATATCTTTAAGAATAACTGTCGGATGGCTTCTATGGTATGGACCTATGGCTCATACTGGCCAACTATAGAACCAACTTCAGAAACCCAAAATTCCTTCAAATTTCCACGAGACCAATCTATGATTCAACATTCAGTCTACGATCTGTAGACCCCTTCTGTAGAACCCAAGTTCAAGTCCAAAATTTCACTAAGTATGAATCATTTCTACGAATGCCACCTAGAGCTCGTCCAAATTCCAACGACTCATTCTGTCAACTCGTGCGTCAAATTCAGAAACTTGAATTTTTCATCAACTCAACCTCTTTCCTATGAGTGCCATTTATGACATGTAGAAACTTCTATGACCCATAGTCTAGTCTCGTAGGACACAACCAATGCCAATATCTGAATTCCTTTCCCTTGCATATCTTTCTGAAATGTTACAATATTTCCCTCTTGGGAACATTCATCCTCGAATAGGACTCAACCTTAGCATGAATAGAGTACGATAGAAACTAAAACCCAAAATAAATGCAAATCTCATCATATTGCGCATAATAATGGAGAATCACTCTAAGCTAAATCATAACATCAAAAATCAAGTTTTTCATGAATTATATGCATATGGAAACATGAGAATGACTAAAATACATGAAACTGAAAGAATGAACAATGAGGAACTAATACCTCAAGCTAGAATAGGAGTGTAGGGAAAGAAACGAGGATACCGGGACACCATATCGGCTTCGGCCTCCCAAGTAGACCCTCAACAAATGGATTACTCCAAAAAACTTTTATGGAAGCAACTTCTTTATTTCTCAACTTCCGAACTTGACAATTTAAAATCTCAACCGGAACGTCTTCATAGGAAATATTTTCCTTAACTCCCAAACCTTCTAAAGGCATAATGAACATCAGATCTCCAACACACTTTTTTAATAAAGAGACACGAAATACAGATGTACCAATGCTAAATCATTTGCAACTATTATTCACAAGCGACCTTGCCAATACACCTCATAATGTGATATGGACCCACATATCAGGGACTAAGCTTCCATTTCTTTCTAAACTTCATCACACCATTCATAGGTGAGATTTTCAAATAAACCCAATCTTCAACTTCAAATTCAAGCTCTCTTTTTCTAACATCGGCATAAGACTTTTTTAGACTTTGAGCCAATTTCAACCTTCCCCAAATAAGTTAACCTTTTCCATAGCCTCATGCAATAAATTGAAGCCTATTTTTTTTTTTTTAATTTTGTACGTTTTTGTCCTATGTGGGCTTCAAATATCTCCCATGTGCCTTAACGAAGTTGAGTCACAGAGTGTTCCACGGAAGCCAAAAGGTGTATAAAATTCCAAAAAAAAATGAATTCAGGGGGTAATATGACCTTAGTTTAGTTAAAGTGTGTCTCTGGGATTTCAGTCATTATCTATGGGGGGTATTGCGCCTTATCCCGATATTATAAGTATAAGACAAGCCTCTAATTATAAAATAAACTAATTAAATCTGAATCTGGTAATAAAAACCTTACCATGCGAGAGACAACACATGATTTTCTTCTTTCTACATGACCACAATGATGCCTAAGTGCACTTCTCTTGGGTCTTCAATCATTTCCATGTACAAGTACACTTTCATTATCCTTTTATTTTCAATTGTAAATTACATAACAATCAGCATACACCTTGGATTACAATGGGAGACTACAATACAATTCACAGAGGGGAAGCTATAATGGTGGGGTCTTCTTTGCAAGATTCAGAGATAAGAGATTTTGATGAATATCTGAGGGATACAAGCATGTCAATCCTAAAGCATACTGGTAGAGAATATACCTAGACTAACGGACACACATATAATAGAATAGATTGGGCTTTAGTTAACACAAGATGAATGTTGACTATTCCTGACATGGAGGTACAAATTCTAGACCTTGGATGCTCTGATCATTCACCACTCAATATCAATTTTGTTCAACAGGTTGAGTTGAGATCCAGAGCATTTAAATTTTTAAACCACCTAGCAAAATATGTGAAATTTCAGGAGACTGTGAAACAAGCATCGCATGAAAGGGAATGAGGAACTAACATGTTGATGGTGTGGCAAAAGTTAAAGATAGTGAAACAAGTTTTAAAGAAGTTAAATACAGCTGAGTTCCAGGGAGTGGAACCTAGAATAAAAATGTACAGGCAGCAACTACAAGATATACAAAGTTCTATGAGGCAACCAGGACAACCCACAAGCTTGATTGAAACAAAAAGGGAGGCCAAACTAAACTTGGAAAAATGGCTGAATGTAGAAGAAAGCATCATGAGACAAAAATCTAGAGTACAATGGTTAAAATTGGGAGATGGAAATACAACTTACTTCCATGCTAGATTGAGAAATAGGCTTGCTCAAAACAGAATAGCTAGTCTAACCAATGCTAGTGGGAACATAGTGACAAGCACTAATGATGTAGAAGCTGACATACTTGGATTCTACAAAAAATTAGTGGGGACTTGTGCAACTCAATTACCAGCTGTGAATTGTCAAGCAATGAAAGATGGACCTAGACTAGATAGAGGCCAGTAAGCACAACTGATAGCACATGTGTCAAGTGAGGAAATAGTACAAGCTCTACATGGGATAAATGACACTAAAGCACTAGGCTGTGATGGCTTTAATTCATATTTTTTCAAGAAGACTTGGGAAATAGTAGGAGAAGAGATCATTGAGGTTGTACAAGAGTTTTTTGTAACAAGGAACCGTTATAAATTGTACTACAGTGACTCTGATTCCCAAAGTGGACCACCCTTCAAAAATATTAGAGTATAGACCTATCTCATGCTGTACTATTGTGTACAAAATCATTTCAAAAGTAATTACTAACAGAACACAAAGTGTGATGGATAGTTTAATAGATAAAGGGTAGTCTGCTTTTGTGCCAGGCAGATTGAACAATGATAAGATCATCTTGAGTACTGAACTGGTAAAGGGTTATGGGAGGAAAGGGATTTCACCTAGATGCATGGTGAAAGTTAATATGAGGAAAGCGTATGATTCAATGGAATGAGAGTTCTTAAAATAGGCGCTGATCCAATTGCTTTTCCCTAGTGTATTTGTGGATTGGGTAGTCATTCAATGCATAAGCACAATCTCTTACACTGTCTTGATTAATGGATTTCCCAGTGAACCATTTGAGGCAAAGAAGGGGCTAAGACAAGGAATCCACTATCCCCTTATCCCTTTGTATTAGTCATGGAGTATTTCACAAGACTATTGAAACAGCTGAAAAAATCTCCAAGCTTCAAGTACCATCCAAGATGTGCTAAACTATAGTTGATCCAACTAAGTTTTGCTGATGATCTTCTCTTATTTAGTAAAGGGGAACTCACATCTGTTAAACAAGTTGATGAGATTTTTAAAGTTTTTTCAGCAGCCTCTGAACTGGAAGCAAACGTAGATAAAAGTTCCATTTATTTTGGAGGAGTACCAACTGAAATGCAATTGGCCATAATGCAGGAGCTAGATTTCTCACAAGGTACAATGCTTTTTAGATACTTGGGAGTTCCCCTAAGTACTAAGAGAATAACTATGGTGCAATGCCAACAATTGATTGATAAGATTCTAGGAAGGATACAAAGCTGGATAGCTAGATTCCTATCATATGGAGGAAGGGTCTAGCTAATCAAAAGTGTATTGTTTTCTATTCAAGTATTCTAGTCACAGGTATTTATCTTACCAAAGAAAGCGATCAAATGCATTGAAGGGTTATGTAGAAGCTTTCTATGAACTGGAGGGGAAGATTTTTCAAAAAAACATTGGTTGCATGGGATCAGCTGTGTAAACCAAAGACTGCAGGAGGCTTAAATATTGTAAGTATCCAGGAGTGGAACAAGGCAGCCATTTGCAAGCTTCTGTGGAATCTGAGCAAGAAAAAAGACAAGCTATGGGTACAATGGGTGCACATGTACTATGAGAAACAGGGGATAGTATGGTATATACAAGAAAACCAGGCCTCATGAATGGTGAGGAATATCCTACAAACATATAAAGTCTTGGAGTTTGTGAGATGGAATGAAACACAAGTGATACAAATGGAGAAGTTCTCGATTAAACAGGTGTACCAATTAATGAGAGGGGAATACCCAAAAGTAGAATGGAGGAAGCTGATATGCAATACTTATGCATTTCCAAAATGGAGTTTTATCTTATTCTTAACATTGAATGGGAGGCTCCCGACAAAGGAAAGGCTACTTACTTGGGGTAGTGTGGAGAAAAACAAGTGTATTCTATGTGATGCTGGAAATGAGAACATTGAACATCTGTTCTTCAACTGTCACTCTCAGGCCAGGTTTGGCAAAAGGTTTTAAGATGACAAGCTATCAAAAGGCAGACATCAGGATGGAATGAGGAACAAATATGGGCACAAGATCAGTATAAAGGGAAGCTACTAGAAGCTGAAATATTTCGCATAACACTTGCAGCTAGTGTTTATTACATCTGGCAGGAGAGAAACCAGAGGATCTTTTAGAAGAATAATAGAACCTGTGTTAGTCAGGACGATAGTTTGGATAGATGTTGGAAGTATACAGTCTTGGGAGATTACATGCTGATTTTCTTTAGTGTTTTGTAATTCTCACTTTGGTTAATAAAAATGTTTATTTACAATATATATATATATATATATCACTAGTCCATTGACATGATTAATATATTGAATCAACTTAGAGACCACAATTCATCCATTCAAAGTATTCGAAGAATGTGAAACTTGATCCGAATCAATCACTATTCTTTCAAAAAATAACTATGTTATCCTGTACGATTTAATAGTGGATGACAAAACAAACCAAGTATAAAATTATGAAATATCATCTAAATTTTCTGATTCTTTTTTTCATAAGTTGATCTTGTCTGATAACAATCTATTAATAGTCGCTGATAAAAGTACCAACAAGATCAAATTTCATGATCCAAATACAACTTGGTTAGGACAAGATGGGTATTGAAGAATTTTTGTTGGAAGCCTTAAAAACCAGCGAGAATTACCAATATTGCACAAAAGTAAAAACATTATGAAGTGGGCCAAAGCCTAACGCCCGCTCATTCATCGGCTAATACTGAAAATTATAAGTGTGTTTATTTTTTTCCAGTATCATTGGAGCATATAGATGGTTTGGACACATTATTTGATGGATTTAATATTAGGTTTAACTACTACACAATTAATACCCACGACACAAAAAATGATAGGTACATTCTGAACGATTTAATAATCGATGGATGACATGAATTGAACATGAATTATGAAAGTTTTTATACGTCAAATACTTTTTATGATCCTAGCAAGAATTGAAGAATTTTATGGATATGAGTCAATGAATCAAATGTTGTTGCAACATAGGCCAACTACAAAGGATGGTTTGCATTTCAGACTATTTCTTGTAAATTTTGAATCGATCCTAGTGGCCAATATTTGGTCTAATGAGCCGTTAAATAATTATAAATCATGAGAAAGTAAAAGGTCGAGCTAATACATTACAAATTGAAAAAGGAGAAAATGTGGAAGTTCAAGGAATTACACATTCACCAGTGTGACTTTATTTTTTATAAAATAAATATATCTTTATGAAATTATTGAGATCTATAAGTTACATGTTCAAGCCATTAAAACACACTAAAATTTCTGTTAGAACATCCTATATCATTTCGCTTGGCATGTAACCTTTTCCTAAATTTGCAATAATGCAAGATATTTTATGATCTGAATTGATCTTTTGTAAAAGGTTTTTGTGAAAAGAAAAATTTAAATCTAATTTATGAGTGTTAATACAAGGTCAGACTGATGTTCAGTTACATTATTCTTTTTAAGTTTGGAAAATGCAGAAGAATTTGATCCTAATTGGGCTTATCTTTATGCCTAAGATGTATGTGCCATTAGGGGGTTGGACCGTTCAAGGTGGACTTGGTCCAATTGGACTCCTAACATTGCCTTCTGAAAATTTGAAAAAGTATACACTTTTATTCTTCACAGTGTTTAAGACCGAAGATTAATACAAGGTTCTAATATGCTCCGATGCCTAAAAATTTGTCTTTTAAGCACACTTATCTTCTCAGAAAGAATATCTCGCCTTAAACTAGGGAAATCTTGGATTTAAACTTTTGGAATGATAAAATACTTATAGGAAACATTCATCCTATTTAATGGGTCTTATGTGACACAAATTAAAGTTAGTTAGGCCAATGAGATTTGAATGTCAAATAATAATAAACATAAAAATATTGTTATCTTTATGATTTTGCAATCAACTAACTTTATCATTCCATTTTTTTTGCAATAGGTCAAGCGTTAGAAATTATTAAAAACTGTACAAATCTTTATTTGCTGGATATGTTGATCTAAATTTAATAGACAAAATATTATCCCTAGAGAGCTTGGTAAGCTTTCTTTGGTACTTTATTTTTTCTATAAAATGGATTTAAACTCATATTTTAACTCTCTTTATGTGTCACGCTGACAATTCGTTATTGATCGGATTGAACACTCTATAGTAGAGAGCTTTAGTGTCGATGGAAAAACATGCATTACATCTAGAGTTTATCCAACATTAACCAACTATGGCGATGCACATTTATTTTGTTTTAACAATAGTACCAAGACAGTCAAAATTGAGACTCTTGATGCTTGAAACATGGGTAAATCCGAGAGATATAACGAAAATGTTGGGAGAAAAGAAAAAAACATATATTTCTTTAATTTTCTTTTCTCTTTTAATGTTGATCTATATTTATGAGAATATGTACGAATTTTCTACTTCAAGTAAATCATGAATAAAATATTATTTTTTTCTATTAAACTGAATTGATGATGCTTGATATAGAATGTCATTAGTTTTTCTACTAAGTTCTTATTTCATATCAAAATACATAAATATTTACTTATTCTTTGTGTATATATAATTCACAGACAAATAAAGGACTTATATACTTGTAAGTCAATGTAATGAGGCTTTAAAAAATCCAGCTACAAGAAAAAGATTGAGCTTGAAAGATTTCATGAATTGAGGTTGAAACTAGATTTTTTAACTATGATTTAGATAAGAATATTTTTTCGTCTTCAAGTTTTTTTTATAAAATTTATTTATGTATTAGCATTCAAAAATATGACCAACATATGACTCGTCTTATTAAACATTACAGAGGTTTAGTAAACACTATACCTAATGTGTTCAACTTATAAGTGTTATGTGTCATTTACCCAGGCTCTAATATTAATAATAACAATTTCCATGATTAAGAAATACTTAACTAAACTAGAACGAATATGTAAACATTCAAATTCAATAATTACTGCTAAAATTGAGATTTCATTTTTTTAAAACAAAATCATAAATATATGATAGACAAGAATATAAAAGTTTCATCCTTGAGCAAAATGATCTACTAATTTAGCTATACAATATGCTTTTCCCCTCTCGGAAAAATAAATTAACAAGAACTACTCTCTAATGTTAGTCAAAAGTATTGACCATATAATATCATGGTAGGTTCCTAACCTAAAAGACCGGTACAAAAAACTTTTTTTGTTGGTCAAGAACTTTTGTATTAATTGTTGTAACTCATCATATGTATTTAAATCCTTTTTATCTGTATCTAGCTATTGATTCGGTACACTCCAATCTCACTCGGTGTAGGGCGATCAGTTGAATAGAGCGGGATTGATCGATTTATATATTAAATTCCGACTTGCCATACCAAAAGCGAGGGAATTATTGTTGTTTACAAGAAAATGGCTATCAACAACCACAAAAATGGTCACTAAAAGTAGAAATGTCAAAATGAGCCCAAATATAGAAATTCCATCCATAATTTTATGGGTTGAGCTTAAAATAATTTTAATTGGCTCAATATCAACCCATTCAAGTCTTAACTCATTTTAAAAGAATTTTCAATTGAGTCTAATTAAATTTCACATTTCAACCCATTTTAAGATCCTTTATTTTCATTGGTGCAATGTATGTTCCCACATTGTATATATGAATTATTATCTACTTTATATCTTCTAGAATTTATCTATACAATTATTTAATTTGTAAGTTAAAATTTTGCTTCTCTTGGATCAAAATACATGTTGAGTAACTCATCTTAAATATATGTTTATTTTATTGGTATAATATTTTGTAACGACCCATCCTAATTGTTATGACTAGGCCACGGTGAAGGAAATCGGGCCAGAAAGCTTTCCGGGTAGTGACTTAAAAATTATAGGCTACGCTAGTCTCATATAGAATCTAAGCGAGGTAAGGTATAGGTCCATCTAGGAATGAGTGGGATGAATTCTCTAGGTTTGTTATATATTTGCTAATAGCGAATACATTAAGGAACCAATAGGGCTTCACAAAATTGAATTTGGGTGAGAAAAAATCCAGAATCGATTTTAATGTGAAGAAAATAGTTTTGGACGTTAAGGTAAGAATGTATATTGTGAAAAATGGGATATTTAGGAATTTCTGATGCTCTAAAGTTTGTGTAATCTACTATAGCATACATCGGATCTCTATAGCGGTAGCGTGCAAGCGCTATAGCAGGTTGAGCTACTATAACGAGGTAAGTCAAGATTGTATGCAGAAAAAGTCCCAAAACCTTGTATTTTCTGCAAAATTGTTCTTGAGGTTGAGAAGGGAGAATAAAGGCTGTTCACACTTAATTTTCCACCAAATATTTAATCTTAACAAATCTAGGATATTACTCTTGGGGGAGTGTTTTGACATGATTTAATGGTAGAAAAACCTTAAATTGGG
Organism: Solanum verrucosum; assembly: GCF_900185275.1. NCBI lineage: Eukaryota > Viridiplantae > Streptophyta > Magnoliopsida > Solanales > Solanaceae > Solanum > Solanum verrucosum. Next base: position 1,087,838 of record NW_026020370.1, read on the forward strand.
TGGAATGACCATGAACTCGTTTGGGGTTAGGAACTGGTGATAATCCAGATATAATTAGGACATTTGTGATTGATTGTTGTGTCTATTGATTATTTTAGACCAAGAACAAGCTAAGACACTTCAAAAGGAAAAAAATCGAGTCCTTTAGAGTTTCTAAGAGGCTTGATTTGAGGTAGGTGATGATTGTATGTTTTCCAATTTATGTATGTATGAATGTCTATTGCTTTATAGTATCACTTTTTAATGCATTTCGAGGAAATCATAGGGATCATATGAAATGACATCATATTGATAGTCTTATATAATGAACTTGTGTACTTTACTTGTGGTTTCAAGTGTTATTGTTCATTGTGATTATGATTGTGCATGATTTTTGGTTGGCTTGGGTACCACGCCGATATAGGAAGACTAAGGAAAGGCTCAGGTACCACACCTGGTATGAATAATAACTCTAGTTGGCTTGGTTATTGTCACGACCCAAGCCTAGGGCCTAGACGTGACCGGCGAATGGGGAACCCGAAGGAACCCCAAACAAGCCTCATAGCGTATCTTACACATCATTGGTCGCGGAAGCAATTAAAATGACCATAAGCGATAAGCATAATCAAGGGGGAAATCGGGACTAAGGGAGCAAGAAAAAAAGAAGAAGAAATGATACATAAATACCATAGATGAATCAAGCTCAAACATAATACACAACTTGTCCAACACCACCTCTAAACATAGGTACTTTAGCGGGGGCCAAGACAAACAACTGGGCTCACCCTCATAGTCAAAACATAACTAAAAGGAAAAGTCTTATACATAGCAAAAGATCATAAGCAACGTCCCCGGAATGGAGGACTCACCAATAACCTTGATAGAAAATCGTATTAGCCACGCGGAGGACGAGGGTCAAGCGGTGCTCCGGTCCCTACATGGTGACATCATGTAGGCATAGAGTATGCGTTAGTACGTTTGAATGTACTAAGTATATGGGATGCAATGCAATGCAACAAGGGATGGACATCATAGGCAAAATGCATAATCGTACCCGATAGATAGCATATTAATGAGATGATATGTATAATGATGCTTATATAAAAATCATATTTAGTAGGACATAGTATATGTGTAGTGAGTGACCATCAATATAGTATTTCCAAGGCCTACCACCCCCTTGGAGAGGCGAAAGAGGTATAAACCCCTCAATATGGTTATACGGGCCTACTACCCCCCGTACTAGGCAACCAAGGTACAAACCCCTTGATACGGTTATACGGGCCTACTACCCCCCGTACTAGGCAATCAAGGTACCAACCCCTTGATACGGTTACCCGGGCCTACAACCCCCCGAGCTAGGCTTGATCGACTCACACACTATATAGAGAAAATCATATACATGTATCCATTTCATCATCATTTCAATACTTATATAATCATCCGACTCATAGGACGTACATTGGACCTTCCATTTCATAAGAATTCTATAAATGACATTTTATCAAACATATGGTGGGCTACTTGTTCATGTAAATAAAATCATGTGTTTCAAGAGTACTAAGTCCAACCAATTTCAAAATCCATATAAAACAGCCCACCAACAACATACATATATATATACATATATAACAACCTTCATAATTTGATCATTGAGGCATGAAAACCATAAACATCATATAATCATTCCATTTCATGATAATATACAAAAATAGACCATAATAGGATGTGTAGTAATAATTCCATAATTCAAGAGTTCATAAATGATCATAAGGACCCATAAACTTGAAGTAAAATAGAGGATAAATGGTTGGACTTGTGGAAAGGAAGGTTTCCACAATCAACCCACATACCTCAACTTTGGAGAATTCTTGATGAAGATTGGAATGGAGAATTGCTTGAGATTGAATCTTGAATCCGGAATTAAAGCTTGGGATCCTTGAATTTGGTTGATGATCTTGGTGGAATTTTTGGAGAGGGTTTAGAGAGAGTTTTTGGATGTTTTGAAGTTAAATGACTAGGTATGGATATGTCCCCTTTTTATAAAAACGTCCCAACACTTAGAAAAAAAAATTGAGGCGGGTGAACAGTGTTTTCGGCTACTGGAATTTGCATTTTCTGCCGGACAGGTTTTACGAAAATGGTCATAACTCCTTCATCCTAACTCGGAATGAGGTGAAACAAATTGCGTTGGAAAGTTAATTCACAGAGCTTTAATTTTGATAGTTTGAGCTCCTTTCAGTTCCTTGTGTGCTGAGAGATATGCCCCTTTAAAGTTGACCCTCAAAATCGCATTTTTTGCGATTTTCGAATTTTGATACGGTTGTTCTAAAATTCGGGTTAGACTCATTTCCCACTCAATTTGACCCCCTGAATAATAATATGAAGTCGAATTTCCGAAATGATGCACGGATTTTGAGATATATGGAAATTACAATTTTAGGTGTTTTCGAAGCACATTTTCGGGCATTTTTGGGGTCGTTTCAATATCTCCCCCTTGGGAACATTCGTCCCCGAATGTTAAAGAAACGTACATGAGGGACACAAACGTGGCAATATCAGCCCACATAAGGATGCAACAATGCACTTACACCTTATTCAAAACCTCAACATAGTTGTAACACCACAATGAACTTGTTAACTTAAACATGAATGTATGCAATAACATGGTGGCTGAACTTAAGACCTGAGATTTTATAAAGGGTTTAGATAAATACCTTAAGCTTGAGTGGAGTGGAAAAGATAAGGATATCGCCTTTGCATGTCCGCTTCGGCCTCCCAAGTCGCACTTTCAACTTGTTGATTTCTCCAAAGGACCTTAACGGAAGCCACATCTTTGTTTCTCAACCTCTTCACTTGTCTATCTAAAATCTGGACCGAAACCTCTTCATAGGTCAAATTATCTTCAACAACACCCACAACATCAAGAGGCACAATGGCATTCGGATCACCCACACACTTCCTCAACATAGACACATGAAATACCGGATGAACCAAATCCATTTCGCTAGGCAATTCCAACTCATAAGCTACCTTGCCAATTCTCCTCATCACCTTATAAGGACCCACGTATCTTGGGCTCAACTTGCCCTTCTTACCAAAACGAACCACACCCTTCATGGGTGACACCTTCAAATAGACCCAATCACCAACTTGGAATTCAAGAGCCCTTCTCCTCACATCGGCATAGGACTTTTGGCGACTTTGGGCCGTCTTCAACCTTTCTCTAATCATCCTAACCTTCTCAAGAGCCTCCATAACTAGATCTGGTCCTAACAAGGCCACCTCACCAACCTTAAACCACCCAACCGGTGATCTACAACGCCTCCCATAGAGAGCCTCAAAAGGAGCCATACCGATGCTAGAATGATAGCTATTGTTATAGGAAAACTCAATCAATGGAAGATGATCATCCCAACTACCCTTAAGCTCCAATACACAAGCCCTAAGCATATCCTCAAGTGTTTGGATAGTCCTTTCGGCTTGTCCATCCGTTTGCGGGTGAAAGGCCGTAGTAAGCTTAACTCTCGTACCTAGACCCCTTTGAAAGGACTTCCAAAAGTGTGAAGTAAATTGAGTACCACGGTCCGATATGATGGATAGAGGAATCCCATGCAACCTTACCAAGTCATGAATATATAACCTTGCATAATCTTCCGTCCCATATGTTGTCTTTACCGGTAGAAAATGAGCCGATTTTGTCATCCTATCAACCACCACCCAAATAGAATCAAAACCTTTTCTAGTCTTGGGTAAACCAACTACAAAATCCATATTAATTTCTTCTCACTTCCAAGTAGGAATCTCTATGTCTTGGGTTAGACCACCCGGCCTTTGATGTTCGGCCTTGACTTGTTGACAACTATGACAACCGGAGACGAATTTGGCAATGTCCTTCTTCATGCCTCCCCACCAATACACATCCCTCAAATCTCTATACATTTTGGTGGAACCGGGGTGAATGGAGTAGGAAGAATTATGAGCCTCCTCAAGAATTTTCTCCCTCAAACCATCAACACAAGGCACACACAACCTACCTTGGTACCTAAGGGCACCATCTCCCCCTTGGGAGAAAACTTCCACCTTACCCTCTTTCACCAAGGCCTTCAATTCTAACAAGGAAGAGTCAAGATCTTGTTTTGCTATCACCTCATCAACCAAGGAAGACCTAGCACCATCAACAACGACCACACCACCATTACTAATTTCTTCCAACCTAACCCTCAACCTAGCCAACCGATGCACCTCCCTAGCCATTTCCCTATCACCAATATCAACATGAGCTAGGCTACCCATAGACACCCTACTCAAAGCATCCGCCACCACATTAGCTTTACCGGGATGATAATGCACACTCATATCATAATCTTTAAGAAATTCTAGCCACCTTCTTTGTCTCAAGTTGAGGTCTTTTTGGGTGAAGACATATTGGAGGCTCTTATGATCGGTGAACACATCAACATGTACCCCATACAAGTAATGACGCCAAATCTTTAAAGCAAACACCACCGCGGCTAATTCAAGGTCATGCGTAGGATAGTTCTTTTCATGCACTTTGAGTTGTCTAGACGCATAGACTATCACCTTACCATTTTGCATTAGGACACAACCCAAGCCAACTCTAGAAGCATCACAATACACAACGAATCCCTCAAGCCCATCCGGTAGTGACAATATAGGAGCGGACACAAGTTTATCTTTCAAGGTTTGAAAACTCCTTTCACACTCGTCGGTCCACTCAAACTTAGCCTTCTTTTGTGTCAACTTAGTCATGGAAGAAACAATAGAAGAAAACCCATTCACAAATCTCCGATAGTAACCTGCTAAGCCCAAGAAGCTCCTAATATCCGACGGGGTCAATGGCCTAGGCCAATTTCTAATCACATCGGTCTTCTTAGGATCTACCTTAATACCATCCCCCGACACCACATGACCTAGGAAGGCAACCTCCCTCAACCAAAATTCACACTTTTCATACTTGGCATACAACTTCTCCTCTCTCAATCTTTGCAACACAACCCTCAAGTGACCCATATGTTCTTCCTCGCTATGCGAATAGATTAAAATATCATCAATGAAGACCACAACAAAGGAATCAAGGTGGGGTTTAAAGATCCTATTCATTAGGTCCATGAAGATAGCCGGTGCATTGGTCAACCCAAAGGACATGACCACAAATTCATAATGCCCATACCTAGTCCGAAAGGCTGTCTTGGGAATGTCACACTCCCTCACCTTCACTTGATGATACCCGGACCGAAGATCAATCTTAGAGAAGTGGCTAGCCCCTTGCAATTGGTCGAACAAGTCATCAATCCTAGGAAGAGGATATTTATTCTTGATGGTGACCCTATTGAGTTGCCGGTAATCAATACACATCCTAAGGGACCCATCTTTCTTCTTCACAAACAACACCGGTGCACCCCATGGTGATTGGCTAGGCCTAATAAAACCCTTCTCCAACAAGTCCCTCAATTGTTCCTTCAACTCCTTTAACTCCGCCGGGGCCATACGATAAGGGGGGATAGAAATGGGTTGAGTATCGGGGAGGAGGTCTATGCCAAAATCTATTTCCCTTTCGGGAGGAACACCGGGAAGGTCATTAGGAAAGACATCAAGGAATTCATTTACGATCGGAACCGACTCTATAAGAAGGGTTTTGGACTCCACATCCCTAACCCTCACAAGGTGATAGAGACACCCCTTAGAGATCAACTTACGGGCTTTAATGCAAGAGATGAACCTACCCTTGACTACCACATTTTGGATCTCCCACTCAAGAATGGGTTCACTTGGGAATTGGAACTTGACCTTACGGGTTCTACAATCAATGGAAGCATAGTATGCATGCAACCAATCCATCCCAAGAACAACATCAAAATCGACCATGTTCAACTCAACAAGATCACAAGGCAATATTTTATGCAAGATGCAAATAGGACAATTTCTATAGACCTTCCTAGCAACAATATATGCACCAATAGGAGTAGACACCTTATATGACTCACGCAACAATTCGGGCTCGTCTTCCTCTTGTATTAGGCATGATCTAGCATAGCAAAGAACAACCGTTAGGGAAGACCTTAATTCAACTCTACAGCACGACTTAGAAAAAGGAGAAGGGAAACATTTCCTAAAACGTCTCATAGCCTCCTACTCATAGTTGTGGTGCACAACACAACCATGAATCGGACTCTAATCAACGTGGTGTGTTGGACTCCGAGGATCTATCAACCTAGTGCTCTGATACCAAGTTTGTCACGACCCAAGCCTAGGGCCTAGACGTGACCGGCGAATGGGGAACCCGAAGGAACCCCAAACAAGCCTCATAGCGTATCTTACACATCATTGGTCGCGGAAGCAATTAAAATGACCATAAGCGATAAGCATAATCAAGGAGGAAATCGGGACTAAGGGAGCAAGAAAAAAAGAAGAAGAAATGATACATAAATACCATAGATGAATCAAGCTCAAACATAATACACAACTTGTCCAACACCACCTCTAAACATAGGTACTTTAGCGGGGGCCAAGACAAACAACTGGGCTCACCCTCATAGTCAAAACATAACTAAAAGGAAAAGTCTTATACATAGCAAAAGATCATAAGCAACGTCCCCGGAATGGAGGACTCACCAATAACCTTGATAGAAAATCGTATTAGCCACGCGGAGGACGAGGGTCAAGCGGTGCTCCGGTCCCTACATGGTGACATCATGTAGGCATAGAGTATGCGTTAGTACGTTTGAATGTACTAAGTATATGGGATGCAATGCAATGCAACAAGGGATGGACATCATAGGCAAAATGCATAATCGTACCCGATAGATAGCATATTAATGAGATGATATGTATAATGATGCTTATATAAAAATCATATTTAGTAGGACATAGTATATGTGTAGTGAGTGACCATCAATATAGTATTTCCAAGGCCTACCACCCCCTTGGAGAGGCGAAAGAGGTACAAACCCCTCAATATGGTTATACGGGCCTACTACCCCCCGTACTAGGCAACCAAGGTACAAACCCCTTGATACGGTTATACGGGCCTACTACCCCCCGTACTAGGCAATCAAGGTACCAACCCCTTGATACGGTTACCCGGGCCTACAACCCCCCGAGCTAGGCTTGATCGACTCACACACTATATAGAGAAAATCATATACATGTATCCATTTCATCATCATTTCAATACTTATATAATCATTCGACTCATAGGACGTACATTGGACCTTCCATTTCATAAGAATTCTATAAATGACATTTTATCAAACATATGGTGGGCTACTTGTTCATGTAAATAAAATCATGTGTTTCAAGAGTACTAAGTCCAACCAATTTCAAAATCCATATAAAACAGCCCACCAACAACATACATATATATATATACATATATAACAACCTTCATAATTTGATCATTGAGGCATGAAAACCATAAACATCATATAATCATTCCATTTCATGATAATATACAAAAATAGACCATAATAGGATGTGTAGTAATAATTCCATAATTCAAGAGTTCATAAATGATCATAAGGACCCATAAACTTGAAGTAAAATAGAGGATAAATGGTTGGACTTGTGGAAAGGAAGGTTTCCACAATCAACCCACATACCTCAACTTTGGAGAATTCTTGATGAAGATTGGAATGGAGAATTGCTTGAGATTGAATCTTGAATCCGGAATTAAAGCTTGGGATCCTTGAATTTGGTTGATGATCTTGGTGGAATTTTTGGAGAGGGTTTAGAGAGAGTTTTTGGATGTTTTGAAGTTAAATGACTAAGTATGGATATGTCCCCTTTTTATAAAAACGTCCCAACACTTAGAAATTTTTTTTGAGGCGGGTGAACAGTGTTTTCGGCTACTGGAATTTGCATTTTCTGCCGGACAGGTTTTACGAAAATGGTCATAACTCCTTCATCCTAACTCGGAATGAGGTGAAACAAATTGCGTTGGAAAGATAATTCACAGAGCTTTAATTTTGATAGTTTGAGCTCCTTTCAGTTCCTTGTTTGCTGAGAGATATGCCCCTTTAAAGTTGACCCTCAAAATCGCATTTTTTGCAATTTTCGAATTTTGATACGGTTGTTCTAAAATTCGGGTTAGACTCATTTCCCACTCAATTTGACCCCCTGAATAATAATATGAAGTTGAATTTCCGAAATGATGCACGGATTTTGAGATATATGGAAATTACAATTTTAGGTGTTTTCGAAGCACATTTTCGGGCATTTTTGGGGTCGTTTCAGTTATCGTGCCATTACATTAACACTTTTTGTATGGGTTCCTTAAGAAAACCAAGTATGTGTAATTGTGGTTCCATGAGTGAAGTAAGTTTACCTTTTTATAATATAATGTAGTATGTTGGACTCATTCAGTGGTATAGGTTGCTTGCAAGGTGAGTTGGACTCATGTATGGCTTGTATGTAATCATGTGAGATATGTTTCATATGTATGTTCACTTAGGATAAGGATCGGGAGTTCGGGTTGTTTCATATTTATTGATGTTATGTGTTGACAATGTTTACTATGTTATGGTTCTCTGTTTACATTTATGTTATGAACTCACCGCGTGATCCTATCAATATACTATGGTTGTGTAGTGATATTGTATCTATTCTTTTCTTGTAGAGTACTGGCATATTTCAGCGTATGATATGAGACCTCAGTTAAAAGATGCTTGACTCTAAATCTAAGGGTGAGATACTTTTCCATGTTGCTATGGGTTCCTCTACATTTTCTTGCCTGTCTTTTCAAGAAAATATATTCGACTAATAGTTCATGTTTTCTAAGTTTTGGGGTTGCATTCCTATTCTTGACTTATTTAGTGTTTTGGTACTATGACTTTTACTTCTAAGGGTTTTATTTTTGCAAATGTTTGACTATTAAATGAGTTTATAGGGACTCAAATTGTTACTTATTCTTACGACTGTCTCTTGCTATTTATATCATGAATTGGTTGTAAAGATTGTTTGTTGGGTTAATTTTGGGTTGGTAGTTGGTTATACCACCGGGTGGTTTAGTGTAGGGGTCACTCACGACGGGTGGATCATGACAAAATTGGTATTTGAGCTCTAGGTGTGTTGATCTCATTGTACCAAAATGATTCTAGTAGAGTCCTAAGGAACGGTACAAAGACGTATTTACTTTTCTACAAAAGGCTACAGGACTTTAGGAAAATCCTATATCATTCTTCCTTCGTACTATTATAACTTTATTCAATTGATATCTGGTGATCATTATTGGTATCAAACCTGTTACAATCTTCTATTTGTTAATGGTTAACACAAATTGCAACGGTGCAAGGGTAGTAGCTCCAATTATAGTGTCAATGGTGGAACCAACAATGATAGGGCATGGCTGATATAGAGGTAGAGATGGAGGCAAGGTCAGGGGTAGAAGAAGGGAAACACCTACTTGGGAAACACCATGTGAAGCGACCCAGCCACTGCTCAAGATCATGTGGAAGAAGAGGTAGAGATAGATATTAAGGATGAGGCTGAACCAGTGGTGAGAACGTATGCGGGGGTTGTAAGTCATCCCCCTATAGATTTTGAACATATTCAACAAGTGTTCGCCTTTTTAAATGGGTTTGTAGGTACTAGAGTGACTCCCAATGTGCAAGCTACACATGTTCCAATTACTCGTCCTATTGCTACTACGGTGCCTTAGAGGGATGGAGACTTGGAAACTGAGACACTCTTCCATCCATTACTTGGCCTGGTGATGACAAACACTAGACATGAGATGGTGACCAAGTTTATGAAACTTAAGCCTCTCGCTTTCCATGGTTTTGAGAGTAAGGATGCCTTAGAATTCATCTCGAACTGCTATGAGAGGCTTCATAAGTTGGGTATATTGCAACCGCATGGGGTTGAGTTCGTAACTTTCAACTTTTGGGTGAATCAAAGCAATGGTGAATAGAATTTGTTAAATGTCGATCATCAGCTATGCCTCCACTAACTTGGACATTGTTTCATGCTTTATTCTTTGATAAAATATGTGACTCGTACTCTAAGAAATTGAAAAAAATGACTTTATGGACCTTGAGCAGAGCAACATGACTTTGGTTGCTTATGAGGCTAAGTTCCATGCCTTGCTTCATTATGCTACGTGGTTACTATACACTAAGAAGGAGATTATTCTCTTTTTCGTCAAAGGTTTGAATTCTGACTTTATGTTTTTTTTGGCACATGACCTATGCAAGTAAGGGCTTCAATAAGCTAATTGATTTTGTAAAAAATATAAAGGGGGTTCGACAAGCTCAACAGGACAAGAAATTTCCTAAGAGGTCCAGTAGTATGGGCAATTAATGTGGTTCATATTCTAAGGCTTCTAGTCCATAGGTGTATTCAGCTCGTCCGATTCAGTCGGCTTTGACCTCTTTTATAGGTAGTCACTTATGGGTTCCATAATAGTCTCTAACTCAGGGCGGTCAAGGAACTTTTTATGCCTAAGCCTATATGCCCTCACTTAACTATGGATATTTTAGTGTGGTGAGTTGGGACACTTTAAGAAGGAATGCCGTTAGAGATAGACTATTGGCCACTTTATGTACGAGACTAGAACAATGGTTCCAGCAAGGGGAAGCAATAATGGTAGAGAACGTCCATAGGTTAGGCAATGAGGTAATCAGGAAGACTGTGGAGACCAAGGAAATGGTAATGCAAGGAGGGGAGAAGTGAATATTGGTAAGGGGGTTGCTCGCGCTGACGATAGAGCTCAGTGTTAAACTTTTTTGGGTAGATCAGAGGCTAAGGCATCAGATGATGTGATAACATATATTTTTTTTGAATGTGATTGGATGACTACTGTGTTGTTCAATTTGGGTTCTAATTATTCATATGTATCTATTAATTTTTCTATGGGACTTGTTTTAAGTTGTGACACCCTTAATGCCCCTATCTATGTTGCTACCCTATTTGGAAATTTGTAGTGGGAACCCATGCGTATCGTGATTGTTTTGTGATGTTTATAGGTCTGCAAACTTGGGAAGATTTAGCCATATTGGATATACTATATTTTGATATTATCTTGGGTATGACTTGGATGTCTCGCCATTTCTTTATGTTAAACTATAATGCTAAGGCAGTGACTCTAGAGATCTTGGCTATGGAAAGATTTGAATGGGAAAAGGGTATGGAGGCCTAAGACATTAAAGATCGTGTCCTTGATTCAAGCTAGCAGACTAGTGGGGCTAATTTGTTTGGCCTAGTTGGCCCATCTCCATTATGTTAGTGCAAAGTCTCTTTTGCTTGAGTCTATTCCCATGGTTTAAGAATTTCTGAAGGTGTTTGCTACAGATCTGCCTAGTATGCTTTCGGATGGGGATATAGACTTTTGTATTGATTTGAAGTTGAGCACTTGACCAATTTCTATTCCTCCCTATCGTCTGGCTCTGACTGAGTTAAGAGAACTCAAAACTCAGGTTCAAGAATTGCTTTATAATGGTTGTTTTCATCCTATTGCTTCTCATTCGGGTGCTTCTATGTTGTTTGTGAAGAAGAAGGATGGTAGCATCAGAATGTGCATCGATTCACAGTAGTTGAATAAGGTTATAATCCAGAACAAGTGCCCTATACCACATATAGATGATTTTTTTGACTAGTTTGTGAATTCTAGCTGCCCTTAGTTGCCTCTCTCGGGCATGTGGTTTTGAAAGAACGGGTGATGGTAGATCCCTAAAAATATTGAGTCAGTTAAGAATTGGGTCCGGCTTATCTTTTTGACAAAAGTTAGAAGTTTTGTGGGTCTTGCTAGCTACTACTGCAAGTTTGTGAAAACTTTGCTTCTATTGCTACTCATTTGAACAGGTTGACTCAAAATGAGACACTATTTGAGTAGTTAGATAAGTATGAAGAGATTTTCCAAAAGCTCAAGAACCTTTTGAATATGTTACTTATGCTGACATTATAAGGAAAAGGTAAGGACTTTATTGTTCATTGTGATGCTTCACTGGTATTAGCAGTAGAAGGTAAGGACTTAATTGCTTATTGTCATGCTTCACATTTTTGATTTGGTGCTATGTTGATGTAGGGCATGAATGTTATAGCTTATGTTTCTAGGAAGTTGAATGTCCATGAGAGGAACTACCCAACCCATGATTTGGAGTTGGCAACGGTAGTGTTTGCTCTCAACATCTGGTGGCATTATCTTTATGTAGTCAAATGTGAGGTATGCACTGAACACCATAGTTTACAACACGTGTTCACTCAGAAGGATATGAATCTGAGACACAAGAGATGGATGGAATTACTCAAGGATTATGATGTGGTCATTTAGTATTATTTAAGGAAGGACAATATTAAGGTAGACGCGTGATGAGTCAGAGATTTGCACTCATTTAGGGCTTTACTTAAATGGATTTAGTGTCCTCAAATGTTTATTTTGTGCCAATAACTGATGTAAAACCCTTGATTTCCAGGTATATGGATTGAGGAATAAAGCAAGGACACTAATTTGCAAAAAGTAACAAAGCGAGTTGAAAGAATGAAGAAAAGAAAGCCTGGTGATCGCCAAGTGCACTTGGCGAGTTGCCGAATGGATACTTGACCGCCTAAAGTTCCAGTGTGCAAAGCCTTGAAGGTAAAAACCAAGTTGGTGAGAGAAAGGAGCAGTCGGCGGATCACCAAGTGGTTTCACGATGCAATGTTGGATCGCTCGAAGTTACAGACCTCGGGCATGCTAAATGCCAAGGTAGAAGGGCGATGGAAATGACAAAAGGGCGGCTCACCGAGTGGTTCAGCGAGCCCGACTTACTTCGCTGAGTGACTCTTCACAACACATTTTTGGCGACTATAAATACAGTTTTGAACATTTAGTTTAGTATCTTAGCTCATATATTTTTAGTCTATTATTGAGTTTTGAACTGGGGAGACAATTTTCTCTAGTTTTTCCTAAGTTTTGAAGAATTGAAGTTTTTTCACTTTTGAGAAATTGGAAGTGCGTCTTTGAGATTCTTTGAATTGGAGCATTATAAGGACGAATCTACACTTACCCAGTTGATGGATAATCAATTTGGTAACTGTTTTTACCTTTTTATGATGTCTAGCTAAAACCCCAATTCTTGAAGTGTGATTATGTGATTATAGGCTGATTTAGTTTATGGGTATTGCTAATTGTTAGTTTAATGCTATTTAGAAGTGACTTCAATCATTAATTGTGGTTTAATTTAAGAATTGTAGTTACAAATGCAGTTCTACCCTTGTGTTTTTGGCTTGCTCGAGAGAGAGGTTTTAAAACTAAACTTATTGATTGATGGTCTGTGGGTATTGGGTTGACCTGGGTTCAGCTCGAGAGAGTGAATCCTAAACCCAATTCCACACATTCAACTCGAGAGAGTGAATAGACTAAGGTGTGGGTTGTTTTTATTTTGCATGCTTGTTGATGTTCGAGAGAAATCAACTTGATTCGGGGTAAATTGTTCCAGAGAAAGTTTATATCCTCTATAGCCTAGCTTACTCACTAATATCTAACTATTTTCTAATAGTTGCAATTACCCATTTGTCTATATTAGCCTATAATCGAATCACATCCCAAGAACCCGTCTCATTATTATTATTTCGTATTGTTTGCCATTGTTTGTAGTTGATAATTCCAAACTAAAACCCCCTATTTGACATTCATGTCACTCCTTAATTTGAATAATGTCTTTATTCGATAACTCTTATTTCTATGACTGATTTGATCATGTTCATGCTTCCCTATTGAATCTTAAACACCTACCGCTCCCTGTAGGATTCGACCCTAACTCCTTTAGTTGGGTTTTATACTGACTAGCGATCGTTGACACTTAGAATTGGATGAAGTGTCCTTGAAGCATTAATCAAAATGGCGCCGCTGCCAGGGAGTGGTGTTGTTTGAGATTCTTTTGGTGAAGTTGAATTTTGTTCTTTTTAGTCGTAGTTGAATCTACTTACTTTTAGTTTTGGTTTATGGTGTTACTTATTGAACAGAGGATATGCACATGTATTGTAGCAGTGGTAACCAAGTAGACCACCCTCCGTAAAAAATGATGATTCTTAGGACTAACATCCTAAATTTCAAGAAATTGGAGGGTGAGACAATCCATAAGTTGTGGATGAGATTTAAGGCGCTATTGCTGCAATGCCCAACTTATGGAATCCTAGATAAAATGCTAATGGACTGCTTTTATAGAGGTCTTGGTCCTGAGAATAGAGGAATGGCTGACCAACTTTCTCCGGGTGGTCTAATACGACAACCCTATGCAATAGTAGCCCAACTCCTTGATCGCATGACTAAGACCAACAAGGAGACAGAGAAGAACTAGGATTTGGCAACACTATTGACTCAGTTGGATCTCTTGGCCAGAAAGATAATGAAATTGAAAATACCGTACAAAACGAAAGATAGGTACATTACCCCTCATGCGCATAGAAAGCCCAAGGAGTACGAGGGTGGGTAGATAGAAGAGGTGTTATTACTCATTCTTCACAAAGTCAAAAATCACTACAAAGTGTTGAAAGAGATAAAACAGAATGTCACGATGCTGAATCAGATGATTGCCTCACATTCCATGTCTATTCAATTACTGGAGACCCAAATGGGTCCTATATTGTCTCGTCTCTACCCAAAACAAAAAAGAGGGGTGGGGGGTTGCCTAGTGATACTATGGCGAAACCCCAAGAATAAAGTTTGAGCAAGGACTTGCGTCGTGCCAGGACGTTAACTAAGGCATTGCTTGGGAGGCAACCCAAGTTTTTATTTGCTTTCTTTTTGTTTTTGGAATAACGTGTGTTGATTGTGCATGTTAAAGTGTAGAATATGTTTGAAAAGTGCAGGTTGGCCAGAAAAAATGTCCAGTCGGTGACTCGCCAAAGTGGTCGGTGAACAAGACTTGGACCGCTGTTGGACTCAAGAAATTATGAAGATGGAGTTTGGAAAACTTGGCGGGCCCATGGACAAGTCGGCGAATCGCCGAACAGGTTGGCGAGCCTGACTTTGTCCGCCGTTTGGACCCCTAAGTTAACTGAAGGTCCTGTAAGACTCGGCGAGGTAAGTAAGCCCAGTGCTTCGGCGAGGTCGACTAACATCACCGAAAGGGCACGAATTGAATGGTTTTAAAAGGCCAAAGGCTTAAACTTTCAAACTCTGTTACATTCCCTCACTTTTAACTTCATTACAATAACACCCGCACTTCAAATTTCCTATATTTTTGCATTTTCTTGCTTTTTAGTCGTCATTCGTGTGTTCGGATTGGAATTCTTTGCCTTCTAGCTTTACATATTCATATATTTGACATTAAAGGTTGATTTTCTGAACCCCAAACTCTAAAATAGCGGTTAAACTCAAATGCATTGTTATATATTGTGTTGATGTGTGCTGGGCCTCTTTGATATCGTAATTGTGTGTTTGTGTGCCTATTTTAGTTTTGGTATCGTGCCTAAATTGTTAATTTCTTGAATTTCGTGCTTTAAAAATGATCGTAATCTTGTGGGTTGTGCTTAATTTTGTTGAGTCTAGTCGGGTGAACTTTGAGTAACTCAATTTGTGCTAAATGACGTGTTTTGCCCAATGATGGAGCGTTTGACGTCATTTTTAAGGGCTAAAGTCATCAAATGACCAATTTTGGCCAAACCGGGGGAAGCCTAAGTACCCCGGTGGCATAGGTCTAATGGGTCTGGGCTTAATTGAAAATGTGTATATTTTGAAATTATTTTCGGGGGCTGAAGGGTTGATTTTTGAAGTTGGGGTTGAGAATATGCAGTTGGGTAATTTGGCAAGCTGGGTCGAGCTCGCCGAACCACTCGGTAGTTCATCAAAATCACCTTTGATTGCCTTTAATTTCATGCTTTTGTTGAGATTGGTTCTGTAACTTTTGGAGTGAAGCCTGAGCTCGCCGAGTGCACTCGGCGACTCGCTGAAAGTTTTCGTTGATCGCTGTTTCTGCGCCCATAACCCCTAAAATGCACTGTAACTTTCAGCGGGATTTTCTGTGCTTGCTGAATGATGTCGGTGATTGGCCGAAAGTCCCGTCTCATCGCGGACATGTCATTTTTCAGGGACATTTTTGTGGTAATCCTTTCGGCGAGCCCGATCTGGCTCGCCAAAGTGATTCGACGACTCGCTGATCGGTTCGGCAAGTTTTTCAGTAGTTTATTTTCTGCATTTTTCTTGAATTGTTCTAACTTATTTTGGTGTGTTTTGTAGATATGGCTAGACCAAAGTGGAAGGTTGAGACATGCCACCCCGCAAGAGGGCAAAGGGAATTATCATAAATGAGGATGCATCTGCATCCAAAGCAACAGACACAAAGCTGCCTACCACCTGTGGTAAAGGCAAATAGAAAGGAAAGGCACCTGCTCCTACATCACCGGAGGTCAGCTCTAATAGTGAGGGCATATATGCCACTCAACTCACCACTTCTAAGAGTAAGGGTGAGCACCAGGACCCTCAGGCTGCAGCTTCTGAGCCTGAGGATAATGAGCTACTAATGGCCCAGACTGCTGAACTACCCTCCAAGAGGATGCATGATCCATCTAGGATCTGGGTATCCTAAGCTTCTACTCCTCCTCCTGTCCCAGACCAGGCTGTGGTCTTAGCACCACCTGCACAGGGTCCTCCTCCCCGGTCTATGAACAGACTAAAGACTGAGGGATTGAGGACCATCGTCGAGGAGAAGAGGCTTTCTACTGATGGAGTCATAGATAAATACCCAGAGATTTGGGGCTACATGAGGTCCCACAAGTTCCAGATATTCACTAGACCCTGTGGCCCTTAAATTCCAAATTGGGTCTGGGAAATCTACACTACCTATGGAGCCCTAGTACCAAAAGGAAAGAAGCAGGCATCTAAATTCAAGCCGGTTGATTTTGTGGGTGTTATGGGCAAGAAAGTGAAGTGTGATAGTGATGCTATCAATGCAGTTCTAGAATGTACAAAAGATATTGAGGATGACTGTCAACACATGATCTGGACAACAATGCTGAAGAATATGAAAAACTAGTTGGCCCCTCTGTTATTTGATGGTACTCCTAGGTGGATCGAGGCAAGAGCACCCATAGAAAAGAAAGACCTCAATGTAGCAGCGAAGTACTGGTTTCACTTCATCAACAGTTCTATCATACCATCTCAAAATGAGTCTATCCTCCACCATGCGAAAGAGCCTACCTTGGATGCATCATTGATGGAACAAGGAAAAACTTCGGTATGATCATTGGCCAATAAATGGCTATGAGGGCCAAGCAGCGTTAGACTTCTCTTCCCTTTTCGGTGTTGATCACCGAGCTGTGAAGACGAGCCCGAATACCTCGAGATGACAAGAAGGATGTGGAAGTGATTCCCACATCCTGTATCGACATCTGGCAGATTGAGGCCGAGTACCTGAAAGATGAGGCTGAGAAGAAGAAGGCAACCCCGGTTGTTATTGATACTGAGACACTACCTGCATAGGAAACATTACCTACTCTGGCCCCTACCTTCATGTATATCTAGTGTTGTCCCTTATGTGACTTCCAGTTCCTGTACAGCTCCCCTGTTTCCTAGGTCTACTGTTGCTGCTTCCCGACCTCCACTCACCCAGACTGTGTTACTATGGATGGGGCACCTAGCCCATTCTGCTGATAGGTGTGCCTCCAGGCTTGAGGCCACAATCCCTGGGATGATTGAGAGGGCCCTTACTGCTGCTGTGACACCTCTTAGTGCATCTATTGATGCCCTTGCGGCATAGATAGCGGTGTGTAAGCAAGGCCAGGAGGCTACTGATGAGGTGATGGCTCTAAAAGCCGCTATTACTGAGTTGAGGAAGGACATGGACCAGCTGAAGTCTACATAAATGTCCATGATTTTAGGGACTGTGGAAATCCCCGATATGCCAGCAAACATGGATGTGCCTCCGGCTATCACCGGAGATGATGCTCGAGTTGAGGAGGTGGCCGCTGCAGAGTCCGAGGCTGAGACTAATGAGGAGTAGCTTGGTGTCAATGAAGAGGCTACTTATGAGGGCCTTACAGAAGTTGAGGAGGCTATAGTGGAGTCAGCTGTGCAGATCTCATTGTCAGACATACCCATGGCTGGTCCTAGTGGAGCCAGTAGTGCTGATGTTGCACCGGGCACTGATGCCCTAACAAATAGAGTGACTGTGTAGACATGACCTTCCTTTACTCCCTCTCTGTCATTTTTATTGACTTTTATTATTTTGTTGCATTGGAGGACAACTGCTTTTCTATTTGTAGTGGGGTGAGGTATTTCCATACCTACCTCTTGTGACCATCTTTTGTATATATTATTGGGTTTTTGTGTTTAAATTGTGTTTTGATAGTGTGTTGTGGATGTTTGAGCTTATGGCTCCTTGTTTTGAATACAAATGGTTTTTGACCCTTTCTAAAAATAATTCCACCTCTTGTGCGTGATTGTGGTTGTTCTTGTGCAAATTTGAGTATCGGTCATGATCAATACCGATGACTTGAATAGTGCTCCTAATCGAACAAAAATGAATGCACGGCTACGATAAGGCCAAATGAAGTTGCATAGACAATGTGTGAACTTTGTGCATCTCATTGTAACTAGCCGATTATCGAATGAGTCTCCTGTGATGAACATTGCACACTAGCGAAAGTGTGGAGTCTTGTTTGATATTGGTGCCAATGCCTTGTGTGATGAGCTTACCATGAACCTTGTGTGATGACACCAAGAATTTTCCCCAATGGTCCGGTTGACTAAGTGATGCAAGCTCTTGAAATGATCTTAGGCAACAATTTTGAAGAGTGAAACCATTTGACAATATACATCTTTTGTGGCCAACCTTTTGAGTGTGTGAACTTTGTTGAACCCCCTTGAGCCTTGTCCATTTCTTGGAAGAAACTTGACGCAATTGTAACCTCTCTTTATCCATTCACCCATAATCCTCATGAAGTGTGGTGTGTTTGAATAGACAACTTAGGTCAAAAACCTAAGTTGGGGGTGTGGTGAAAAGACGAGGAAAATCAAGAAGTGTGAAGAAGTTTCCCTTGATCCATGGACTTGAAAAAGATGGAACCCCTCCATACAAAAAAAAAATAAGAAGAGAAAAAAGAAAAGAGGAATGAGAAAGAAAAAGAATGAAAAAGTTGTGGAGTAAAATTGTGAAAGTGAAAAAGAAATGGGGTGTCCGGTATTCCATTGAAATTGAATAATGGGGTGAATTTTGAGAATGCACATTTCATGAGGATAGCAACTACTGAGCGTAAATGACCATACCTTTATACTCAACCCCGTTACAAGACTTGAAAAGACCTTTTTGATCTTCAGTGAGCTGGAACAAATGTTGATTGGAAAATAGGGCAAACCTATGGGTGAAGTCATGCATGTGTTCATCTTTATGAGTTTGAGAGTTGTAAGTGATTCCGGAGCTATAAAGTGTTGAAAAATTGTGGGTGAGTATGGAATCATCTTTGTTGTGAGGGCATTTGAGTACCTTTGTTGAGCTTAAACTTGCATTTGAAGCAAGTATTGTGAAATGACCCAAAAGGTTCTTAAAAATGTGCTTCGGAAGTTACCGGAAACTTGTTTAGCTATATCAAAAAAAATCCATTTCGTTTTTCGAAAATCCGACTTCATATTCTTGTTTAGAGGGTCAAATTGAGTGGGAAATGGGTCTAACCCAAATTTTAGAGCAACCGTATCAAAATCCGAAATTTTCAAGTGAAACATTTTTCGAGGGTCTACTTTGGAGGGTCATATCTCCTAGCACACAAATAATTGGGTGGCCCATAACATATCCATGGAAAGCCCTTTGAGTTAGCTACCTAACGCACTTCGTTTCACCTCATTCGGAGTTCGGACGAAGAAGTTATTCCCATTTTCGTAAAATCTGTCCGGCAGGAAATGCAATTTCCAGTGAGCGTTTTTACTGTTCACCCGCCTCATTTTTGTTTCTAAGTGTTGGACCATTTTTCCAAAGGGCATATGTTATTTCCTATATACCATTAGTTCAATTCCCATCTCTAAAACATTTCCCAAAACACCTCTCCCATACTTAGACACATTTTCTCTCAAGTTCTCTCAAGAACACTAATCCAAAACCTTCCTCAAGATTGAAGAGACTCTTGCTCCAAGTTCCAAGCTTCCATTGAAGACACTCTCAAGACCTTCATAAGAACTCAAGGTATGTGGTGTTGAAATCATGGGTCCTTCCACCCATAGATCCTAGACTCTATTCTACTCACTAATTCATGGTTTAAGTTAAGATTCATAAATTAGTCTTGTTCTTTGTAATAATTTCCTGCACATTGAATTTTAAACATGAAAAGTGATTGTTTTGAGCATGTTGTGACTCTAGAACTTGAATCTAAATTTGGAATGGATGTGGATATTTTCATGTGGTATTGTGGGTGTTAAAAGGTGTTGTTGTAGGTTGTTCACTGGTTTGGCTGCATAATTACTACCCTATTTTCCATGCTCTTTGATTCCATTACATGCCTTCAAGGTGTTTGACAAAATGTCCAACTATGGAGAATTGATGAATCGATGCTTTAAAGCTTGAGTTATGAGATGTATGGCAATCCAGAGATGTGTTGATGACAAACTAAGTTTGTGTATATGTTCATTCCATACGTGAGATTGCATTAGAGCCTAATGGGAATTCCTATATAAAGTGTTGCATGACCATGCCCGGTCCGGGGGAAAAGAACCGGACAACCATGTGAGAGGTTTATATCTCACCACCTAGGATGCTTGGGGTGTGACCAACATCAACCATGTGAGAGGCTTATATCTCACCACCTAGGATGCTTGGGGTGTGACCAACATCAACCATGTGAGGGGTTTATACCTTGCCACCAGGGTGTCCGGGTGTGAACGGCATCCCCCATCCTAAGTTGGGGTTATAGATTGGTTGGATCATGCATATATATATGATATCTACTATTAGTATAGATTTACTTAAACATGTTTTGACTTCACTTTGATCATGCATCCTCATATTGTTATTCATAATGCCTATGAAACTATTTCTTGTATTTCGATTGTGTCCTTGTCTATTGTTGTGTTGCACCCCGCATACTTAGTACATTCTAAGTACTAACGCATATTTTGCCTACATGATGTCACCATGTAGGGACCGGAGCTACTGTTGATCCTTCTCTCCATTCACGTGGCTAGTACGGTGCTTATCCGAGTTTGTTGGTGAGTCCTCAATGATTCGAGGGCTATGTTATGTTTCCTACTCTTATGTTTTGAGACTTTAGCTTGCAATTGTATTTTGACTATGAGGGGAGCTGGTAGTATGTCATGGCCCCCGTTCTATCTATGTATGTAGAGGTGTGCGTTAGACAAGTATTTTGTAAATGAGCTTGACTCTTGTTCTATGATGTCTTTTTGAAATGGTTTGCCCTTAGTCCCTATTTCCTGTTAATTAATGTTGATTGTACTTCCGCGACCGATGAAGTGTGATGACAAGTTTGAGAGGCTTGTTTGGGGTTCCTTCAGGTTCCTCATTCGCCATGTCACGTCTAGGCCCTAGGCTTGGGTCGTGACAAGCTTGGTATCAGAGCACTAGGTTGTTAAATCCTCGGAGTCCAACACACCGTGTTGAGTAGAGTCCTAATCATGGTTGTGAAGCGTGCCACGACTATGAATGAGAGGCTACAAAATGTTTTAGGAAAGGTTTCCCTTCTTCATGTTCTATGTCGTGCTTAGAGTGCGATAAGGTGATTCCTCCTTAACGCTTGTTCTTTGGATTGCTAGATCATCATGCCAAACATGAGGGGAAGGCGGGCCCGATCACCGGAAGAGCCACCCACCAATGGTGAGCTCCGTGATGCACTCACCATGCTTGCACAAGTGGTAGCTAACCAAGTGCAACAAGGAGCCCAAGCTCCTCGAACTACCACCGTGGGGGAAAGGGTGAGAGATTTCATGAGGATAAACCCTCCGGTCTTCCATGGTTCAAAGGTGGGTGAGGACCCGCAAGAGTTCATCGATGAGGTATGCAAAATCATGACCATTATGGATGTTGGTGCTTGTGAGAAGGCGAAATTGGCGGCCTACCAACTCAAGGGGGTTGCTCAAATTTGGTTTGATCAATGGAAGGGTGAGAAAGGTAATGGCTATGTGGTGTTATGGGAGGAGTTTAAACTTGCTTTCCTTAATAGGTTCTTCCCTCTTGAGCTTAGGGAGGCAAAGTTGGTGGAGTTCATGAACTTGAAGCAAGGAGCTATGAGTGTTAGGGAGTATGCCCTCAAATTTGTCCAACTCTCCAAGTATGCACCTCACTTGGTGGCCGACTCTAGGTCGAGGATGAACAAATTTGTGATGGGTGTATCCGACTTGGTTAGCGAGGAGTGTCGGTTCGCTATGCTCATTGGAGATATGGATTTGTCTCGGTTGATGACTTATGCCGAGCAAATGGAGGAGGAGAAATTGAGGAAGAGAAGGGGGCACGAGGCCAAGAGGGCCCGATTGGAGAATAGGTTCCCTAAGGGTGCTAGATTTCATCAAGATCGAGGAAACCCTCATGTCAACCGGGGATTTGCTATCAATGTTCCTAGGCCTCAAGGGGGAGGTGAAATGGGTTCTATAGATGTATGCCCTAAGTGTGGGAGGAAGCATGGTGGTCCTTGCATGAAGGGTTCGAGTGCTTGCTTTGAATGTGGAGAAGTGGGTCATAAGAGGTTTGAGTGTCCCAAGATCCGCAACAAGGTCCGAAGTGCTAACACTACTCCTTTGGGTAGAGGTGCTTCTCAAAGTGGTGCCCCAAGGAACAATCGATTTATGCTTTGCATGGTAGACAAGGTGTTAATGAGACTCCGGATGTGGTGACTGGTATGTTGCAAATCTTTGATCTTGATGTTTATACTTTGATTGATCCGGGTGCCACCCTTTCCTTTGTTACCCCCTTAGTTGCTAGAAAATTTCTTGTCGAGTCAGAATTGTTGCATGAGTCATATGAAGTATCCACTCCATTGGTGTCTCTATTGTTGCTAGAAAAGTGTATAGAAATTGTCCGGTTTGCATATTAAATAAGTTGTTGCCTTGTGATCTTGTTGAGTTGAACATGGTGGATTTTGATGTTATTCTTGGGATGAATTGGTTGCATGCATATTATGCTTCTATTGATTGTAGGACTCGTAAAGTCAAGTTCCGATTTCCTAATGAACCCGTCCTTGAGTGGGAGAGCCGGGATGTTGTGGTGAAGGGGAAATTCATTTCTTGCATTAAAGCCCATAGGTTGATTTCCAAAGGGTGCTTGTACCATATTGTGAGAGTCAATGATGTGGAGTCTAAAGTCCCTCCTATTGAGTCTATTCCGGTTGTTAATGAGTTTCTAGATGTCTTCCCAGAAGACCTTCCCGGTGTCCCTCCCGAAAGGGAGATAGATCTTGGTATAGACCTCCTTCCCGATACTCAACCTATTTCTATCCCCCCTTACCGTATGGCCCCGGCGGAGTTGAAAGAGCAATTAAAAGATTTGTTAGAGAAGGGGTTTATTAGACCTAGTCATTCTCCCTGGGGTGCTCCGGTTTTGTTTGTGAAGAAGAAAGATGGGTCTCTTAGAATGTGTATTGATTATCGACAACTTAATAGGGTCACCGTCAAGAATAGGTATCCTCTTCCAAGGATTGACGATTTATTTGACCAATTGCATGGGGCTAGTCACTTCTCTAAGATTGATCTTCGGTCAGGGTATCATCAAGTGAAGGTGAGGGAGTGTGATATTTTCAAGACGGCCTTTCGTACTAGGTATGGGCACTATGAGTTTGTGGTGATGTCTTTCGGGTTGACTAATGCTCCGGCTCTCTTTATGGATTTGATGAATAGGGTTTTCAAACCCTACCTTGATTCTTTTGTGGTGGTGTTTATAGATGACATCTTGATCTATTCTCGGGGTGAGGAAGAGCACAAGGGTCACTTGAGGGTTGTACTCCAAAGATTGAGGGAAGAGAAGTTGTACGCTAAATATGAAAAGTGTGAGTTTTGGTTGAAGGAAGTTGCTTTCCTAGGCCATGTGGTGTCGGGGGATGGTATTAAGGTGGATCCTAAGAAGACCGATGTTATTAGGAATTGGCCTAGACCTTTGACCCCGTCGGATATAAGGAGTTTCTTGGGTTTAGCGGGTTATTATAGGAGATTTGTGGAAGGGTTTTCTTCTCTTGCTTCTCCTATGACTAAGTTGACTCAAAAGAAGGCTAAATTTGTGTGGTCGGATGAGTGTGAGGAAAGCTTCCAAACTTTGAAAGAAAGGCTTGTGTCCGCTCCTATTTTGTCACTTCCGGATGGGTTAGAAGGTTTTGTTGTTTATTGTGATGCTTCCCGTATTGGTTTGGGTTGTGTGTTGATGCAAAGTGGTAAGGTTATAGCCTATGCTTCTAGGCAACTTAAGGTTCATGAAAAAAATTACCCAACCCATGATCTTGAATTGGCCGCCGTGGTTTTTGCTTTAAAGATTTGGCGTCATTATTTGTATGGGGTGCATGTTGATATCTTCACCGACCATAAGAATCTCCAATATGTGTTCACGCAAAAAGATCTTAACTTGAGACAAAGGAGGTGGTTAGAATTCCTTAAGGATTATGATATGAGTGTTCACTATCATCCGGGGAAAGCTAATGTGGTGGCGGATGCATTGAGTAGAGTGTCCATGGGTAGCTTGGCTCATGTGGAGGAAGGTAGTAAAGAGTTGGCTAAGGAGGTCCATCGGTTGGCCAAATTGGGAGTTAGGTTAGAAGGGGTGGATAGTGGAGGAGTAGTTGTTGTTGATGGTTCAAGGTCTTCCTTGGTTGATGAGGTGATAGTCAAGCAAGATCTTGATCCTTCTTTGGTAGAATTAAAGGCTTCGGTGAGTAGTGGTAAGGTGGAGGTTTTCTCCCAAGGGGGAGATGGTGCCCTTAGGTACCAAGGTAGATTATGTGTTCCTTGTGTGGATGGTGTGAGGGAAAGAATCCTTGATGAGGCTCATAATTCTTTTTATTCTATTCATCCGGGGTCAACAAAGATGTATAGAGACTTGAGGGATGTGTATTGGTGGGGCGGTATGAAGAAGGACATTGCAAAATTTGTTTCGGGTTGCCATAGTTGTCAACAAGTCAAGGCCGAACATCAAAGGCCGGGTGGCCTAACTCAAGACATTGAGATACCTACTTGGAAGTGGGAAGAAATCAACATGGATTTTGTAGTGGGCTTACCCAAGGCTAGAAGAGGCTTTGATTCGGTTTGGGTGGTGGTTGATCGGATGACAAAGTCGGCTCATTTCCTACCGGTTAAAACTACTTACGGGGCTGAAGAGTATGCCAAGTTGTACATTCATGAATTGGTAAGGTTGCATGGGATTCCTTTGTCTATCATCTCGGATCGTGGTGCCCAATTCACTTCTCACTTTTGGAAGTCATTCCAAAGGGGTCTTGGTACAAAGGTAAAGCTTAGCACGGCCTTCCACCCTCAAACGGATGGCCAAGCCGAAAGAACAATTCAAACCTTGGAGGATATGCTTAGAGCTTGTGTATTGGAGTTGAAAGGTAGTTGGGATGATCATCTTCCTTTGATTGAATTTGCATACAACAATAGTTATCATTCTAGTATCGGTATGGCTCCTTTTGAGGCACTTTATGGTAGACGGTGTAGGTCACCGGTTGGGTGGTTTGAAGTTGGAGAGGTGGCCTTGTTGGGTCCGGATCTGGTCATGGATCTTGAGAAGGTAAGGATGATTAGGGAGAGGTTGAAAACAGCCCAAAGTCGTCAAAAGTCTTATGCCGATGTGAGGAGACGGGATCTTGAATTCAAAGTGGGTGATTGGGTTTATTTGAAAGTTTCTCCAATGAAAGGTGTGGTTCGTTTTGGTAAGAAGGGGAAATTAAGTCCTAGGTATGTCGGTCCTTATGAGATAATAAGAAGGGTTGGTAAAGTAGCCTATGAGTTGGGGTTGCCCAAGGAGATGGAATTAGTTCATCCGGTATTCCATGTATCGATGTTGAGGAAATGTGTTGGTGATCCTAACGCTATTGTACCTCTTGAGGTTGTGGGTGTTGTAGAAGATAATTTGACGTATGAAGAAGTCCCGGTTCAGATCTTAGATAGACAAGTTAAAAGGTTGAGGAACAAAGAAGTGGCGTCCGTTAAGGTGCTTTGGAGAAATCAACAAGTGGAGAGTGCTACTTGGGAGGCCGAAGCGGACATGCAAAGACGTTATCCTTATCTATTCAACTCCACTCAAGCCTAAGGTATTAAATCAAGTCCTTTGTACTCCATTGAGTCTTACATTTCAGCCCCTGAATCATTAATGTGCATATATGTTTAAATTGATGAGTTATGGATGCTTTACACTAAGTTTTGAAATCTTGAAGTGATGTTTAAATAAAATTTTTGCATTCATGTTGGGGCTGATATGTTCTTACTAAGTCTTGCCTTGTACGTCTCTTCCACATTCGGGGACGAATGTTCCCAAGGGGGAGATATTGAAATGACCCAAAAAGTTCTTAAAAATGTGCTTCGGAAGTTACCGGAAACTTGTTTAGCTATATAAAAAAAAATCCGTTTCGTTTTTCGAAAA